>NW_019384736.1:88400-92912 GCF_000671375.1 Centruroides sculpturatus | reverse complement strand
TAATATTATTATATTATATTAATATTTATATTAAATTCACATAACAATAAAACCTGCTCTAAACCTGTTCTAGCCTTAATAAAACAGAAACCTGCCTAAACGAGAAAAATTCTTCGAAACGCAGCGATTTTCTGTGTGGAAAACACCTGCTTCCAACTGAAACCGGCCAAACCGGAAAAAATATTGCGTACCGTACGCGTCCGGTTTACACAGGTTTCACTGTATTTCTATCGTTGGTATATATAGAAATTAAATGTAAAATTTGTAAATACGAAATTGGACACTTTCAATCATGTTAAAGCTAAATTTTACCAGGTTTGTATTATATCATAATTAGACGAGACCTCATTTTGAGCTGCAATTTGAAAAAAATTTAGACCTATTCCCACTGTGGTCTGTCCGTCCGTTTGTCTTTCCTCGACCTCGAGAACGGAGTTAGAAAGATGAAATACGACACCAGATATGGAAACCTTAGGCGCAGGAGGCTCCGATTAACTATACAGTATATGTACTTCTGATGAAAACCAGAAATCACATTATTTTAATTCAAAAATTTACCTCTGAAAGGAGTTAGATATATGACTGGTATATCTCTATTGTTAAAGGAAAAGTATGATGTACAGAGGCAATCCACTAATCTGAGGTGGAGAGTATATATTTTAAATTAAATAAATTAAAAATATGATTAAAACTTGCATCCCGGCATTGTGACACTGTCGCAATAAATACTATAATTGCTCGTTCTTTGTCTTAATAAATATGGAACCAGAATTATAACGGATTAAAATTAAACTTAAGACGTTTAATTTTTAAAAAGTTTTAAACACATCTTAACTAGAAATACATATTTANATACCCATCCAGGGCTGTCATTCCTCCACAGACAAGCAGGATTCATTCATAAATAGCTGATTTAGTGGTCCAGTTGCAATGACAACAACAAACACTCCAGGCATGCAGCCCTGTGTTGATTGATTAATGGCACCCTGGATGCTGTTGCCATGCATGCAGCCTGACTTCATGAAATCTGTTGCAAATGGTTTAGATAGATGCACCTGTTGACAGTGACAAGCAGTTTTGGATGTCAAGTGCTATGGCAAACAGGTCCCACTGGGCTGTTTGGCGAATCTCCCAATCTATGCGCTCTGTTGTGTGCCAATGCAATTCACTCCCTCTTTGGTGTGTTTGCAGATGTTGCTGTGTCTGTTGTGTCACATATTGCAGAATGTTCATGTTATGTCCAACAAGTGACAACTGTGTGTTTTGACAAACCAATATCTTGCACCTAAAGGATACTGTATCGTTTTAGCTTGCTGCCATCTCTGAGATATTTTCTACACTTCTTCAAATGTTCTATTGCCACAAATCATTACTGATAACATTTACAGCCTGAGCTAACTGCTGGTCTTCATAGTTCAAAACTGGATACCACATGACCTGATACATACGCAAACTTAATCACTCATATGTCTCCACCAGTCCTGCAATTTGCAGGTGGCTATGTGCATTTCTTTGTGATGTTGCAATTTCACTTTAGAGGAGTGTAGTAGATGTCCTTCACCATTGCTTTTTATGGTAACTATTTTATTTACAAAAAATATTTTCCTCTTCCTTTGAACCATTTACTGTTTTACAACTTGAACAAGCTTAAAATTATTTAAAAATAAGTATGACAAAAGAATCGAATGAAGCATTTGTTTTTTAAATTGGTCAAACTGTTACATGTAAGTCATAATTTTAAATTCTGTTGCTTCAAATGTTTGTTAGAACAAGTTGTGAAACTGAAAATGGCTGAAAGGAAGCAAAAAAATGTTTGTAAATAAAATCGTTGGTTACCAACATGCAGGTTTGAAGGACTTTCTTTTCTTATTTTTCTTCCTCCTCCTCATATGGATACTTTTATTGTTCCATCATATTATTTTAATAATAATCATATCTGTATCATTATTCTGCATATTAACCAGAAATTAAAACCAATTCTGTATTCATGTTCAAATGGAGTTTGTTAATTGTAATAGACAGAATTATAAAGGCACTACTTATTGTTTGGAATAGACGAATGTTATTTGATCACTGGTTTTCGGATTACAATACACGGACTGCTAAAACAGTGATTCGTACGTTTTCTCAATTCATGTTTGTCATTTTATCTCGATTACATTTAATTTTTTTATATCGTTTTGGAAGTTTTCCTTTTATCAGATTAGGTGAGTACAGTATTTCATTTCTGTTTAAATGTTCACAAGCATTATATTTTTAGTACAATACTTATAATTTATACACATAGCTTACTGACGACAGTTACTAACATTGTCAAAATTTATATTTTTGCATTAATTGCTTCGAATAATAATAAAAGTCTGTGTTAATGCAATGTAAAGGGTAAGAAAAAGACCCATTTATTTAGAGATTAAAGCGTTTCTGGAAAATAATTTTGGTCACATTATCAGCACTTGTCATCAATGTAAAATGTACGATTTTAACTTTGGCAACAGCCTTAATTCGAAAGAAAGACAGGTAAAAATTTTTTTCATGCATATTCGATGTTATTTAGTGGTATACGTTTCCATTTATTGAGTACAATATTGAAATACAAAACAAGTGAATGTATGTATTTAAACTTATTATAAGCATAACTACAGGCATTATTCAAATGTGATGCCACCAATTGCATAATAGTCCTGTTTTGACTATCTACTCTTACCTGTTGACCCCCTCTCACATTTTGTCATCAATTTTTAGACACCTCCTATGTTGATGTCGCACTTCATCTGTCACACTTGATATTAAAATTAAGAATTTCTGTAAAATAGATCTACATTACATTGATTTATTCATATTTCCCGTCAAGACAGATCTAATAGGCAAGTAGGGGGAAAAACGAAATGTTCTGATTTACGGCAGGAAGAAAGTGCTTGTATACAACGTGTTTATATAAAATAAACGATAGAAATCTCAAGAGACCGAATAATTTCCAGTACAGGTATTTTTTATATAGGGGATTTAAAAAAACAAAAAAAATTTTTGAATAAGGGATATTCACCACCCGTCCGGTTTTCACCCGGACAGTCCGGGAATTGATTTACTGTCCGGATGAATTATTAATTTTGTCCGGGAATTTCGTATAAATTGTGAAATTACGATGAAACAAAGATCTTGCAAATATTTTTATAAATTTACACTATTTTAACAGCGAAAGAACTGCAAGTCTGCCATGTTAGTCTGTTTACGCCGACGTGTGGAGCGCGACCTGTCCACCTTTTTTTTTATTTTTTCCTGCATGTACGATCGTACACGTCGCCAATATCCAATAGAGCTGTCTAAGTCATCTGTACCTGTTGCTTCTTAATTTAGGTTACTTACGTTAATCCTACGCAAATCCCTAGTTCCTAACTGTAACTGATTTAGAACCGGCATGCTCGTTATTCTTCGCATAATAAAATGACTTTGCGCATGCGTCAGGAACTTCTGTTCGAACAAACCTGACCTGCCGTCCGAGTCAGCGATTTTGAAAAGGTGGCAGCATTATTTCCTGGGAGTGCGAGAAATCCGTTGTTCGCGATATAACGGATTTTCGGTGCCCCGAGCAAACCGTTAAAACGAGTTTCTACTGTAATTAATTTATGTTTATGAAGTAGTATAGTGGGGCGAGAGTACGGGGCAAGATTTTCCACGTGCAGAGCCAGACTAGTCATCAGGCAATTTGGCAAATGCCATTGCGGTTTGAGTACTTCCAGACTAGGCCGGATGGCCGAGCGGTCAAGGTGGCAGTCTACCACTCTGGGGATCCAGGATCGAATCCGGACGGGTCAAAAATCCACAGGAATTTTTCGGGGGGTGGTCCGTTCGGATATGTCGGGCCCCGTCACTCACCACCCGGTCGCCCCATTGTGGGCCTGGCCGAACCCATAATGGACCTGCTTTAAGAGGCCCTCCCAGTGCCCACAGGGCGGAAAGAGTAAAAAAAAAAAATGTAAAATGTACTCCCAGACTGGTAACACGACTCTGGGTTATATTAAAAAATACATAATTTTAGAAATCAATTAGAAATGTCTTACATAAACATTTTACGCATAACGACCATAATAGTATAGTTAGATTCACTTAATTACTTATTTTTTATTTAATTGAATAAAATTTATTTTAGTAGGCCTGTTTTTAATACAATACCTAGGCCGAATTTCGTTTACAGTTCGTCCCAATAAAAATAATGACTTCTTCGGTGATATCTCTCCCTCATTTGTTCATAAAAACATTACTTATGTGTTATTTTACCAAAAACTCGTTACAGTAGAACCTCGATTATCCGCCCTAATTGGGGACTGGGGTTGGTCGGATAATTGAAAAGTCGGATAACCGAAAAGTATGAAAAAATCCATTATTAGTGTAGTATATTATTATATCCCATGTAATTAGTATATTAGTATATCGCTATTAACCTATTTTGCGTTGAATTTTCATCGATGTTAAGCCTAACAAAAATTTTTTAAAATAATAATCGTCGCTATTGTA
>NW_019384736.1:85218-86691 GCF_000671375.1 Centruroides sculpturatus | reverse complement strand
TAAACCAGTGTTTCTCAACCTCTAACGAATCGTCGCCCCCTTCAATAAAACTGTTACGTAGTATCGCCCCCTTCACTACAAAATTCCGATGCAGAGGGACAAGGTTAATGCCAAATTCGTACTGCATTGAATAGACTAGTGACTAGTAATGTTGTTTGTTTAATTATTGTACGATATAACGAATAAAATATCTAATTATTCTTAATATAATGTTTTACTATATCACCCAGAAAATTGTTTTTCGCCCCCAAAATATAAATTGTTACTAATCGCCCTCTCAACGTGGAAAAACGTCCACATGGGGGCGATATCGCCCCCGTTGAGAAACACTGTTCTAAACTTTCGTCTAACTAAAGTTTAAAATATACCTGTAGAAATTGTGCAGAAATTATCTAAATTTAATTATAAAATGAAGTAATTTTCCAATTATTCTGCTATTACGAAAAGAAACATGCTCTTTTCTGTAAAATTTTCCTATTTGAAATTTATGGCATACATTATACCGACTATTTCCCTTTTCAGTTCTGTGTCGTAACTTTAAGTTCGCGTAAAGTGATACGAATTGAACCACCAGTAGCTTGCTTTAGATGTTGAAATTGATCTCGTAGTATTCTGTTACTATTCTGAATTCAGTCAGAGAGTAAAACACCTCCGGTAATTTCTCCTTCACTACGTCTGAACTCATAAAATTGTCTTTATAAAACTTTCCTGGTGTAAGTGTTCGAAAGATATGAAGAATTAACACTTTCCTTATTTGTCTTTTTGTTAATAGTCAAGTCTTCTAACTTTTTTGATCTTTCCTTTAGATTATTCCTTTTAGAACGAATCGATGAGCTATGCTTTCTTTCATTTTTTAACAACGTGAATCTACTTTGTTTTTTCACTTTTACGCACTGGTTACACAAAAATAAAAATACTGTAAATATATTCCAAACAGCGTCGAACAATTTGTTCAAAATTTAACGTACAGATTATCAAAAACAATTATTTTAATGTTGGTCTACTGTTGAGGATACAGTAGAGCGTCGTTTATCCGAATCAGTTGGGGACAAGGATTGTTCGGATAACCGATTACGTACGAAAAAATATATTAACCTATCCCATGTTGAAAAAATATATTAACCTATCCTCCGTTGCGCGTCGCTTCGCGTTGAATTTTCGTCGATATTAAGCTTAATGTAAACTTTTTAAAATAATAATCGTGGCTATTGTATCGTTAAAAATTATTTCTTTATTTTTTACAAACGAAATAAATATATTGAAAAATATAAAAACAAAAAAAATTATACTTTAGAAGTTTATCTAGTATCAAAAACGTTCCATTCAGCACGACACACAGTCCTCAGAAAAACACCACACAAAAGTACCAGTGCTGCCAGCTAAAACACACACATCAACAAAAAAAATATTGGAGTAGCCCAAGATATAGCCAAAGATTGCAGCGCCACAGCACTAGCGAAAATTTAAATTTGC
>NW_019384736.1:66608-77317 GCF_000671375.1 Centruroides sculpturatus | reverse complement strand
AGTGTAAACCATTCGCAAGATTCAGCAGGCTTTCGGGGACGATCCTCGAGGCCAAAACGCAGCAATATCAAGGTCATGTTGACAGTTTTTTCGACTCTCGTGGGGTGGTGTATCGTGAGTACGCACCACAAGGCCAAACCATCGCAAAGGAGTACTACCAGGAGGTCCTTCGTCGTATTTCCGATGCTGTGCGACGCAAACGACCGGATCTGTGGTCGATCAAAACTTGGCAGGTCGATCAAAACTTGGCAGCTCCATCGTGATAACGCATCCACCCATTCTGCGCATCTGATTCGGGCTTTCGCCAAACACAACACTCCTGTGGTTCGTCACGCTCCGTACTTTCCCCACATGGCTCCGTGTGACTTTTGGCTATTTAACAAGCTGAAAATACCGCTAAAAGGAACTAGGGTTGCCACCTGTCCGGGTTTGACCCAGAGACTCCGGGATTGAGTGAGTTATCTCCGGGCTCCGGGGTTAATTAATATTTCTCCGGATTGTGCAAGTTGAAATGAATATGTACAAAATTATATGCAAACCGTCGCATATATTTCTTCCCCCGTGTACCGAATTACTAGTGTTACTAGTGTGGTAGTCGTTGGCTTAAAGACATAACATCTATCAATATAACTGGCATAGGCGCAGTGCTGCTGCATGCTCTAGATGTACTCTTTCTTGTGACTGTTCTGTCAAGAGATGTCTATTAATTAATTAAGAGTGAAATGATATAGCGTACATAGCTGATAGTTTGATAATCAGTGTTCATGTTGGTTGATGATTAATGATAAGTTATAGTATAGGCCTATAGTTAGAGTTAAACTTGAACAGATTAAATAGCATTACATAACAAACATTTACATAACATTTTTTTTGAGGGTCTGTTGGACCCTCAAAAAAAATATATATATATATATAATTTTTACCCGCGCGAAAAAATTTTATCGTGATTTTAATCAACCTTTAATGACGCACGATTAACACTTAATTGTTTTTATGGGATTTGTATAAATAAAAAAACTGTATATGTAGGCATATGGGTTTTTTCTGTTTCTTAAATCATCGTCTCCGGGCGAGACTAAGTTCTGAGGTGGCAACCCTAAAAGGAACCCGATTTTAGTCGAGAGAAGACATCGTGCGGAATGCGACGGACCGGCTGATGGCCATTCCAAAAGATGCGTTCCAGCAGTGTTTCCAGCAATGGCAGGAACGCTGGGAGAAGTGTATACGCTACCAAGGAGACTACTTTGAAGGGGATTAGGGTTTTATACCTCAAAATCAATAAATGTATTTTTGCCGACCAAAGGTCCGATACTTTTTGAACAGCCCTCGTATTCAGTAAAAAGCATGCCGACAAAAATTTCCCACAAATAACTTATATTTACGGAAAAGATACACATAAACTGTTTTCATATGCTTCAGCGAAATTTCGCTGTAGGAAATGAAAGCAGAGCTTACTTGTTTTAATTATGTCACATAATATTTTTCATTAAATATCTATTAAAGACTTGAAACACATTTACTGTAAGTTGATCGTTTTTTAAATATTTTCTTTTCACCATGTTTCACCAGTAATAATTTATTTTAAATTAAAAAGGCAGATAGTTAAAGAAATAATTATTAATAGTAATCATCTATAATTTAATTTATCCTTCTGATTATTCGTTTATACATAGTTTACAAAGCTATGTATAAACGAGTACAAAGCTTATACAAAGCTACTTTCGTTTTCCAGCCAATTCAACTTTATTTTCTTCATCTATTGATAGTTTCTGTTTTTATTCTGTAGGAGTTTATATCTCTGTTATCTTTTGACTATACCGCAACTAAAATATATCTAATTGACGTTCGGTGTTACGCTGTCTCAATCATTTTATGTCTGTGATTGTCAAGAAGACTATAATTTCGTCGGCCTTCTGCAGCAAGTTTGGTTACATTGGTGTTATTATGAAGATATTTAGCTTCAAATACGAATCTTGCTTGTTAGATACGACTAATGATGTCAATTATTTAGACTAAAGTGAGGAACAAATTTATTGTATTTTTGGCCGTAGTGGACGGATTCTATAATTAGTGGATGCTTGCTAGATGATTGTGATTTATTATGACATTCGATTGTAGATAAAACCTGTTTAAATTATTAACATAGTAATATGTTTGTTTATGTGTCAATTGTTGTTTTGACCTATTTAAGATCAGTTCTACAAAATAAAACTTAGTTTCAAAATTGAAAACAGTAAAAAGGTAAACACTATAAATATACAAAATGTATTTTTGTTCTATATCTATTTTGTGTTTATTTTTACTTAGCTATATTGGAAAAATATCGGGACATACCATTTCTGTTTGTTGTGAAATGTATTTTCTTTATCGCTACGAATAATAATTTTTTTTTAATTGTTATTGCTATGGTTTTGCTGAAAACAGTTTTACGATTCATTGCAACTTATTATATAGAAAGGGTAAGTTTATTTTGTTTGTTTGAGTTTTATAATAGCAGAATTATCCATGCTGAATTAAAGATTAATATCGTAGATTTTAATTAAGTAAATTTAACATTTTAAATAATCATTTTACAAATTTGGATGTGTATATAAATAAAAACATTTTAAATGCAAATTGTTTTTCATTTACGCTTTACAAATTTAAATAAGTTTATTCTATTAATAAAGAAATAGAAATAAAAATAGAAATTGTAATGCATAGTCATTATAAATAGTCTATATCAGAGCCGTAACTAGGATTTTGGACGCCCATGGCCAAGAATAAAAATGGCGCCTTTTTAATTTTTATTATTAAAAAAATAATAATTTGATTCTAAAAAAATGCTATTATAAAAAATTATCGAATGACATTTAAATATTATATAAATATAAATATTTTTTTGTGTTATTAATTTCGAATACATATTATTCCGAAACCTTCTCGTTGGCGCCTATGGCGGGGGCCACATTGGCCATAGCCTAGTTACGGCTCTGGTCTATATATATGGATTACAAAAATGATTTAAAGTGATACTCAGAAAAAAATCAACGAACTAGTCATTCAGTTCTGACTTACTTTAATATATATTTAACATCAATTTAAAACATGCAAATTACCATTACTGTTTCTAATATTTAGAATAATATGCATAATTGTTTATTATAATTTTCAGATGTGATAAAGAACACTTTCCGATAATTTTTTTTATTTTTAACTAAATATTAATATTCGTTTAATGTTAGAATTTAATAATCTTTAATCGTACATACAGGTACAGTACATAGTCTATCCAAATAACTCATATATCGAAATACTTGCATTACAGTTAAAGAAATTGTAATCTAATATTGTAATGGAAAGACAGAAAAAATTGAATTTATCTCACAAGCATCTCTTAGAATTAAACGTAGCTTAATTATTTCCCCTCCCCTATTGGTCATGTATTTATTTTATTCCTAATGTTTTTCAAATCGTCGGGTTACTAAATAAAATCGTTCGTTAAAAATTTAAAATTGTAGAAGGAAAAGTTTTCACTACAGTTTCATCAATACAAACTAATATAATCATGAATGAGATTATTAATTTATTTTGAACAAAATTAATATAGAAACCGTATAAAATAGCCGTTTTAAATTAGCCGCTATAGTTTTTACTTTCCTAGTTGCTATATACAGCAAAGAGAAAGTATGGCGATCGGCAAAAAGACCCAACAAGAATTTTACATTTTTGGACTCGGGGTCTTTAAAGCGTAGAGAAATAAAAAAAAAATTGGGTTTTTTCCTGTATGTATGGATATTTTTGTGTGGAGTAAGCACAATTTTGTTCAGCTTTACAGGATTTATTAAGCCTTGAATCTTAATGATTCCTGTGTTTTTTTATCGAAAATTTTGGAAATTTTGCAGGAATGTCTGTATATTAGGGGATTGATGCTATTAAATTTTGGTAGTTAAAGGTCGGAGTTGGAGATAGACTGGGTCAGCTATTATATCTCGAGTGGGTTGGACTTAATGAAGATTTTATTCCATATTAGATGTTACAACTTTTATAAAACTTATCTCCACCTTCAAAATCTAGACATTTTATAATGATTAATAATATAAAAGTTTTAAAATAAAATATAGTAACAGATGGCGCCACACATTTTAAATTCTTTTGCCGGGAAAGTTATGCAACTCGTAGGTCTATCTGGATTTTTTAAGTTTCGTTCTTATTCATTTTAAAATAATATAAAATACCAAGTTTTGCTCCAGTGATAACTGGGCAAATTCGATTTTTACGATTGTTCTCGTTAACTAGATAATGAGCCAAACAAATTGATCAAAACACATTAAGTTTTTATTTTATTTTCTTTCTTAGTGAATTGTCGCTTACCAAGGCCTTATTTTATACAATGTTTGTAGTTGTTACACATTATAAGCAAAATATGTGAAATAAAATGTTTTGTAACCAGTTAAAAGCTACAAGTTTTTTTACAAGCTATTAGTCTTAAAGAAATTTTGTTGGATAAAAGTTACTTATAATCAGTAACAAGCTACAAGTTTAAGAAAAATCCATTGCATAAAATCTGTTTTACAAGATACAAGTAACTTCTTAAAGTAAATTCTTGTATTATAAGCAGTTTATTACCAAATATACAAAAAATTTTGCTTGTGTACAAGTAATACTTGTATATGAAATACACAATTGCTTGTAGACAATGAAAGCTTGTCTACAAGCGCTGCACTCGTAGATTTAATAAAAATTTCTACCAAAATTTTTTTGACTCAATTTGATTATAAGTTTCATTCTTATCGAATTCTCGCTTTTAATTTATTTGATTTGGTAGTATAATGATTCACTTTAGTGATGACACCGATGAAGATAGCTTTGATGAACAGTTATGAAAAAAAAAGACGAAATGTGGAAATAAATTCGAATTGGTTTATTAAAAGAATAAATATTACTTAATTATAAACAAATTGATGTAATAAATGATTCGAATCTGAAAGTTTTAACAGTCGAAAAATTTAGTTTTTATAATTAAAATGCATGTTCATTGCTAGGTATCATTTTTATGCAATCTTTGATTATTCATAAAGACTGGATTTCGCCAACTAAGAATTTTCCAAGAATTTTTTCAACCAATCTAAGAAATTTCTTAGATTGATTGATGACCTATATAGTATTGTTGCTTGTAGCGTTGCTCTTACAAGTTAGGTAAATTGGCTTTATACAATAGATATTTTACAACTTGTAACCTAATTAATAATTCGCCCTAGCAGCTTGTAACATGTAAACGTTTAATATTTATGCGACCGTTATTATTTTACGATTTGTAGCTTGTATTAAACACGCGACTTAAATATGTTACGACACTTCTTGTTGGAGTTTCAGCTTATAAGGAGGACCTTCGAGAGCTTACATGGAGCTCGGGAGTGGAGCCTCTTAGGGGACCTTTTTTGTCTTTTGAATAGGGGAGATCGGGGCAGATCGGCATGTTAAGCTTTACTTAAATTTTGTGTAATAACTACTGCTGTAAACTGAAAAAAAAGCTTTGCATATTGTCTATTGGAATGTTACCTTACTATAGAACTGGTTAAAATCAGTTTGGAAATAAAAATAATTAAAATAATTACAACTTTACAAGAAGAGAGAAATTGACGAAGTTGCCCCGGGTATAGGGGCAAGATCGGCAACTTCTCTCTTTTTGTAAAGTTGTAATTATTTTAATTATTTTTATTAAAGTTGCCCCTGGTATAGGGGCAACAGTAATGGGGCAAGATAGGCACGTATATAAAATTATGTTATTAACAATGTATAAGTTGGAATTCACTATTAAAACAAAGAAATACAAATCCAACACCCATTTAATATTATTACAACGAAATGCAAGTTCAAAGACATATATACATGAATAACAAATGCAAACATGTTTTCATTTATCATCTGTTTGATTTTTATCCTTTGCTTCTAATGTGGCTTTATGTTGCCGATCTTACCCCGCTAGTCATGATTTCGAAACATTAAGTACAACCCTGAGAACAGAATGCCAAGCCACGATCTGGCCACGTGAATAAGTTGAAGTTACATCCTTCTAACAGGAAAAGTAACTTTCGTTATCATGGAATTATAACAAAACCTGCCAATTCAATATAAATGGAAAAAAAATATTATATGGAATTGAACGAAAATAAAAATTTGCTTGATAATTCAACTACGCTTGTTGGAGAACAATAAAAACACTACACTCAACAAGCCACCAATAAAACTCAACTGCCTAACCTATAACCAAAGTCTCCTTTTAATTTGTTTTTTATAAAAAGCGCTTGACAAACTTGCCCAGCATGCCGAAGTTGCCCCGATCTCCCCTAGATGAAATACGTAGAATGTTCGTTTCTTTATTAATAAAAAGTAGTCTTAAAGATTTTATTTCCTGTTAGTAAAAATAACGTTAATTTTATAGAGTTTGAAATCATTATTGGCCTCTAAGTTTTGTAGCTTGTAACTAATAGCTTGTAATTTTTATTGAAAAGAGCCCAGGTGGCATCGACTTAATTAAAATGTATTTGAGGAATTTTAAAAGGCAAAATAAATTCTTGTTTAATGTGTAAAATCATGAATGAATCAAGACATTGAATGCCATTTCCTATTTGTGTTAGTTTCTAAAAGGCATATTTTACACGAGCAGCTATTCAAAATATTAAATAATTTATAAAGTCTAGAATACATGATGATCAATCCTTTTATTAATAAAGCCATTCTGTTTTGTTTTTATATAATATTGTCGTTAGGAATATGCCAAGACTCAGAAATCCGACTTCATAACTCATCCATAAACATTTGGAAGGGATAATGTGAGAATTATTCTTAATTTCAGCATAAAACCAGTGAACACTGGTAGCTGGTCGCGAGTTCGCGCTTCACAAACATGTTGGAGTATGGAATTTTTTAGGTTTTTGTCGCGTGTTAATTGAGGCCAATTTCCCATAAAACGTCCTCTGGAGATATACTCCTCCCTTGGCATAACAGTTTTGCACTCCCGTTTGCCTTAACCGTTTAATCCCAATTTCAATACTTTTCCTATTATAATCATAATATTCTCCTAGTCAAATTATGGTTAATGTCTGTAATCACGAATAAAATAAAGTTATTTTTCTCTCTCGTCTCTATTATATCCTTACTGGCAGATTCCATTGCGGGTTAGTTTCTCCCATAATGGATCTAATTGCAGCTGGCCGTATCTAAATGTGCTAATTAATTATTTGGTAATTAATTTATTTTATATCAAACTATTGCGGAGTATCCAGTACATCATTAATATAAGTAAACGTTTTTGCTTTTTAATGTTAGTCAAATCCATACATCATTTCCAATAGATATTATCTGAATGTCATTGAAATAAATTGAAAATATTCAGGATCATTTCTCATCTCAGTTAAAGATTATTCAATCTTTTCACTTTTGCAAAGTAGCAAGTTAGTTGAGATTTTGAGCTTGAAGAATTTTATTTATTTATATTCTATTTTCCAGATGATACTAAATCATATAAATGATAAATTTAATTTATGAATAAGGCTCTAGCTTTTGTTCTAACATTAGCAGAGTCACTTACATCAAAAAATGGAGTAGACCTCTTTTTCATTCGTTTTAGGGTATTAAATTTTTATTATAAAGAAGAATATGAAAATTATGAAACTTTTTAATCAATTTAATACATAAATTGATTAAAAAGTTTTCTCTTTTTATATAACAAAGTTTTATATGAAGATTGTACTTTCAAAGTTATAAATCTTGAGGCAACTGTGAGAATAATTATAATGCTCTATTTTTATTCTAACGTATAATGCACAGTTATATAAATATAAACTGTACAAATAGATGTACAAATTATTTTTATTTAATTAAATATAATAATTAATAAGTAATAATAATAAGGCCTAAGTTTAATTTTGGACATAATAAATTGATTTTATATTTATTTTTTATTTCTCAGTTTCATTTGATAATTCGTTGAATTCGGTTCACATTTTTACTTTGAAGCGCTATCGTGCCAAAACGACATATTATGTTTTCTATTGTTATTGATCTTCAACGACGCGAACTAAATTTCAGGCTTTATAGAATAGAAAATTTTGATATTTTTTTCCTATGCATATAACAATATTTGATTGAGAATGAGATTTAATGATGCTTTACTTAATAATAATAATAATAATAATAATAATCTACCTATGTAATAAATGTGAGATAAAATATTTTTGACTGTTTTTTTTTTTCATAACAAAGTGCATTAGTACGAACCTTTAGAGAAACTTCTTGTAGTTTTTCCCTATTATAATTTGTTTCCGTATCGAAATATAGAAAGATCCAAAATCAATACAAAATAAGTTGGAACAGTTTCAACCACTTTCTCTTTTTTATATATTGAAAGGCATTAATTTTTCTGTATATTAGGAAACATATTATGTTTTTCTTAAAATTGGATATTTATACGAAAGTTACGAATTATTAAATCAACTATTAATTGAGATTTTGGTTCCTTTTTTAATTAAATTTAGTATTTATTATTAAAATTTTAAATTAAAATTTAAAATTTATTTCGCATCTAAATCCACTTAATTTACATTAAATTTTAATAATTCATTTTCCCTCCTGTTTTAAATATTTAAGACAGAGTTTTTCAGTTTTAAAATATTCTGTCTTGAATAAATGAAATATTTCATTGTTAGTTCGGAACTAAAATTCCAAAACCAAACTAAGAAAAAAAATTATTATTATTTTATAATGTAAAATAAAAGCAGATTATTATTATCAATTGCACAGCATTAATATTGCATTCATATTTACGATAACACATCGCATCGCATTAACTATGAGATAAAGCTGTTATCCGCTGATAAACGATATTAATAGAAAGAAAATCTTAACTTTCGTATATCTTAAAGCTTAATGAATTAGCGGATGATATTTATTTTATAATTTATGCCTTAGAAAGTTTTAAAGGTTTTGATTGAAAATTAAAGGAATATTCTGGTATGATTAAATAAATTAAACATTTATTTTACATTTTATGTTGAGGAAAAATTTACATATTGGATAATATGTAGTATTCTTAGTACATGTCCTGTATGTACAATACAGTACAGTACGTACAGTACATACATATGCACCAAAGATGAAATAAGTTATATTAAAGTAAAAAAAAATTGAACATTTATAAAGCTTATCGATTTACTAAATATAATACTGTCGATTTACTGATCTTTATTTTTACTTTATTTGTTAAAAATGTTAATACGAGTAATTTCATACTTTCTTTAAATTTAAGTGTATGAATTTTCTGTTTTTTCCTCAAACAGTAATTTTTAATTAATAATAAAATTTTGCCTTTTATTTTCGATTATATGATAATACAGTACATGGTTTAAACAGTGTTTTTCTTACTTTTTATTTTACTTAATAACTCGTGTGCTTTTTGTCGAAAATTTCTGAAATTATGCAGGAAGATTTGTTAGGGGGATTGATGCTATTAAGTTTTGGTAGTTAAAAGGTCGACAGGGTGAAGAGATAAAGAGAGTCGTGGACTTAATGACGATTTTACTTGTTATTAGCATTTACAATTTTTTATAAAACTCATCCCTATCCTCAAAATTAAACTTTTTGCTATTTTATAATAGTTAAAAATATAATAAGTTTTTAAAAATAAAACATGGTAATAGATGGCGCCACTAAAACTTTAAATGTTGCCGGGAAAGTTGAGCAATTCGTTGCTGGATTTTTTCATATTGTTTATTAAAATTATTAAATTTTATTCAAAGAAATCTTAAGTACTTTATAAAATTTCATTCATAAATTGCTATTTATAAGTTATCACAATGATTAATGATTTCAGTTGTAATCAAATGCAATTATTTTTTTTATATTAGTTTATTGAACGATTCTGTGAGTATGATTGATTGATAGTTGTAAGTTGTAAATATAGTTAATATGATAACGTCGTAAAATTAGTATTTATAATATTGTAGCGTACGTTTTACATTTAAATATCACAAAGTAAAATAAATATTTATTGAAAACATCATATAATTTCTAATTGCTTATATTCATTTGCACTGACAAATGGGAAAAATTGTTAAAAACATTAAATAGATCTAACATTTTAAGGACTACGTAAAACAATTTTCAGGCTGCATTTTATTTATAGAAAAAATTTCAATAAATTTGTTACTGAAAGAAAATAAATTTTTAATTTTGTATTAATTGGCAAATTCATTATAAAACTTTAGACAGATTATTCAATAATTTTAATATAGCATTATATTTAGTTTATTAATTTCTATAAAATTACTGTACTGTTAACAATTTGAATAGAAATAAGAGCGACTTTCTTGATTTTTTGTTTAACGAAATAGATTTAAGGTTATATAATACCAATGATTTTTTGCGCAATCTTCCAATTGCCAGACACTTTTTACTTAGTTTTGTTTCTAATAATAATTTAGAATTAAAATAATTTAATATTTTTAACGGCTTTATGCCGTAAAAATTTATTTTAATAAAATGTTGTTTGTGTATATGTGTATATATATAGGGGAGATCGGGGCAAGATCGGCATGTTAAGCTTTACTTAAATTTTGTGTAATAAATACTGCTGTAAACTGAAAAAAAAGCTTTGCATATTGTCTATTGGAATGTTACCTTACTATAGAACTGGTTAAAATCAGTTTGGAAATAAAAATAATTAAAAT
>NW_019384736.1:48539-65163 GCF_000671375.1 Centruroides sculpturatus | reverse complement strand
TATTTCCCCCAAACATATTTATGTAGCTAAAATTAGTTTTAACTAATGTTAAAAGTTAAAACTAGTTTTATCTAAAGTCAAAACATGTACAGCAGTAAATTAACTAGACAAAACCGGTTTTGTCTAGTTAAAACTAGAATTTACTGCTAGTCAAAAATGAATTTGAGTTAAAACTAGTTTTAACTAGACAAAACGGGTTTTAACAAAGACATTCAGTATAAACTAGTTTCAACTAGTTAAAACGCGTTCTAACTAAAAACGGGTTTTGACTGTAACATATATATATATTTATAGTAGTTAAGTAGAGCTTACCAGAAAAGTAGTTTTTACTTTCTTTTGAGTTTTTGAGATAACAGATTTTTCAGAAGTCTTTTGAAACTTTATACCCTCATCGTGCTAATTAATTTTTGGTGTTTGTATATGCATACAGTATTTTATTTTGGTAAGCAGTTTTGTTTTTCTTTCTTATTTTGGCTCTGTTTCAAATAATTCTGTTTATATTTGAACTATTTTAAACAACGCTACTTGTATATTAAAAGAAATTTCGATTTTAAAATAGCGTATTTTTCCACTGAGTTAAACCGGATTTTACTTTAGATGAATTTAATTTACATTGGATGCATTTCTCCACATTGATGACTTGGACAATCATGACACTCATAAATGTAACGTCGTCGTCGTGTGTATATATTATATATATATATATATATATGTGGGTGTGTGTGTGTGTATATCTATATCTATCTATATATATACTATACTATACTGTAACGGCATTTCCTAATGCGGTGGCTAAGAAAACAGTGGCTTTCCTGTCCACAACACCCTGCAAGTTTCAGTTATCTGAAGAACGTCATATGAGCACGGCATAGCATATGCCATTTCTGTCTATCCATACTTATAGTGAATATATTCGTCACAAATTAACACTTTATAACTGAATTTGTATAGGTAATTCTTAAGAAAGAAGTTTCAATTTACTATTTGTATGAAACTTTACATTTGAACAACATATAAAATGAAAAGTAAAGCAGTGCGCAATTAAGTCATAAATAGTGCTTTTAAAAAAATTGATCAAATTTTAATTTTCAATGGACTTGTTACATAATATACAGTGTCTGACATCAGTTGTCTTCTTTCGCTGAAACTCCAGTCACATTCAAGAATGAAGAGCCATTGTATTGGTCGCACTAAAAAATATGGAAAGCGAAAATTTTTGACGCGTTGGACTGATAGAGCGATTTGCTAAATGGAAAATTCGTCGGAAAATGGCGTCATATGTTACTTATTATTCGTTCTAATGTTGGCATTGCTGCCGATTCCCTATGGACTAATTTGAAGTGAATACATAATTTGTTTTTAACCTTTTTTAACAAATCTAATAGTTTAAAAATTTTTCCATTTCAAAGTGAATAATGGTTAAATGAGAAAAAAAGTGTTCTGGGGTATCGACAATGTGACGTATAAATGAGAAATTGTATAAATGAAAAACATTAACTGAAGTGTTTTATAATGGACAAAATATAACCGCGCAGAAAATATTTAACGTATAATTGTGAAAAACGTACATCTGGCAAACGTGTAAACGGGTTCATCTGGACAAAGTAATCAGGAGTCCCGGCAGTTACTCCCCGCCAAGTAAAAAAGTAACTATATATTCAGGAATCAGAGTTGCCAATTTTCGGGGGTCAATTTCTTCTCCTCCCAAACACTTGAAGTAATTCCGAATATATCGTTTGAAAGATAATTGTTTTTAGGTAGTCTGCAAAATTTCTTTAAAGCGGTTGCTTTGTAGAAAACCTGAAGCTCTACATATAAAATTTTTACCTGTATTATTGTTTTTTATATTTCTTTTCCAAGCGCCAACTTAATTAACTTTATTCAAAGAAAACTAAAAAAAATTGATTGTCGTCTAAATTGTCAGAAGTTTTTACTTGGCGAATTTTTTTACATCTCAGATGTTTTTGTTTGGATAGTAATAAACAATACATGATTCTTAGTTTATATATAATGATTTATTTTAATATAGTTACTATAAATTTTCAACGTTTTTAACACTGATTTTTTGTATGGAAGTGATTTCTTAAATACTTAAAATATACAGCCTAATTAAAAATATAAACACAATATTCGCAATTATATGCGATGATTATATCTGAAATTTCACGTACGCTGTTCCAGTTTAAAAAATGTTTATACGTATTCGAGATGGTAACCTGCGGTCTTTAGTGACTTCTGTTGCAGCCTGATAATATATAAAATAGTTCATTGTTGAATAGTACATCGTTGAAATAAGTTTTTAGGCACTTCTTTTTTCACTTTTCACATAAATTAATTTCAAAATGCTGTATTTTATGTCCTTTTTTTCAATAGCAAACACCTGTCTTAATATAACTTATGCAGCCTCTGTATTTTTTTTTTTTTTTTTTTTGCATCTATGCTGAATTTATGTACTGTACTTACACAATACACACGCAGTCTTACGAGATCCCTTAGGTTGTGGCTTTTATATTAAAAAAAGTTCCACAAATCCTTGATCTAATACATACGAGATAGGAATTAGAATATTTTTAAAAGAAAAATTGAAAGTTACGACAAATATTAGGATAGAAACTGATGATGATTATTTATTTTGATACATCTCAATGTAAAAAATAAAAACTGATGCAGAAAAACAGATTGCCTGTGGATGTCACAAAAATATGCAACTGTCAATCATGACGCATAAACGTACCGATAACGCCGTTGCTGTCTTTCATCAGTAACTGTGAAAAAAAACCGATTACAGTTTCTTTTCTAAAGTTTTCCTCATTATTGATATTAATCAACACAACATATTCTACAACAGTTACATGGAAAAGTTTGAACGATTTATTTGAATCTACGAAAACATTAAATATTTTTTTGAATTAATTTTTGTTTATTTATTTATATAGTCTGAATACAGTATTCGTCATTGTAAATTATTTTATACAAGAAAAATTAGAAAAAAATTAAAATAAGCAAATTTTCATATTTTATTAATATTTTATTAATAGTAAAATTTCTTATCATCTTAAACCAGGGGTTGCCAAACCTTTTTGATCATCGACCCCCTACAACTTTTCGAAACCTCACATCGACTCCCATCAGAAAGTGTGTGTGTTACAAGCAAAAAAAAAATAGCTGTTACTACTTTAATCCTTTTTTTTTAATTTTACATTTTTACATTTATTGTATATATGTTAATAATAATTTATATGTAACTGACGATCAGTGAGATGGATGAAGTTTCTTGATCCTTAGCAAGATTAACAATATTTGGTTCAAATTTCTAAGTTTTAGGTGTAAACCGCCTGGAAGTTCACATTCGACTTATTGATTAAGATAGAATTAACATGGCTGAAACCAGCTTCAACCATATACGAACTTGAAAACGTCAGCAAGAAAGGATTTACCATATTACAAAGTTTTGTATGTTTTTGTATTATATTTATATTCGTCCAGAAATTACTGAAATTTAAATTTTTAAAAGCGATTTTTCTTCAAGTTTAGCTAATAATTCAATAAATTCATCTTGCAACTTGATTTGGACGTTTTTCATTTGAGCGGAAAATGGCACCATAATCCTCCATTCCAGGATATCAGTATTTTCAAAATCTGCAAAACGCTGTACTATTAAATCCATTGAAACAATATTTTAAAAAATATGTGTAGTTATATTCTGATTTTTAGTTTTAATTTTTTCATCGACCCCCCCAATAATGTTATATCGACCCCTGAGATTCGATATGGACCACTTTGGCGACCCCTGTCTTAAACTGTTATGTATAGAAATTATTTAGATTCGAGACGTTAATATATTATAAGGTATTTTACATAATATGAGTACAAATGAGGAAAAAATTATTTATAGATCAATTTCATGAAATTATGTGAAATGCTTGACCAAAAACTATTAATTTGTTTGTTCATTACACTGGAAAACATATTCTTCACCTCATTGGTCAATTTGTTATTCCTACTAAGAAAATTTAAATATTTAGTTGAACAGATTCATCGTGATTACATTTATCGATACTTTCTGCTGTAAATAGTATTATCATTTTTAATTACTTCTAATTTTTATTTTATGAAAATTGTTTTTAAAATAGAGCACTTTCATTATATAATGCGAGTTTTCAAGAAATTATGTATGTCAGATGAATTTTTTTCAGTTTTCTTGTAAAATCTTTAATAGCCAATATTAAGATTTTTTGTTGTATTTATGTACGTTACTTTTTCTTGATCGGCTGGTAACGTTACAAAATATGTCAGATCACTTAATTACTTTAAGTTAATTTCATATAATGCATATAGACTGTCAGAGATCACAAATTGTTTAATTGCCATTTGGTCTGAATAGAGCATCTAAATTAATCACGATATTCTCTTTGATAACAACTCATTTTATTTTGTGCGCACTTCATAAATCATATTGAGAACGATGTCATGTGTAAAAAATTTTTTTTCGGATCGATTTTTAAAAGTTAATTAGTTTATAACATTTTAAAGCATCATTAGAATATAATGAAAAATCGAGATTTTTATAGAACTGATGATTAATGACGATTTTAGAAATTTGTAAACACTTCTCTATAGTGAATTGTAGTAAAAGTAAATCTTTGAACAGTTATAATTAAATTTGTTTACTTCGAAGCTTCTGTGGTGAAAACTATTTATTGGAAAATTTTTAAAAGGAGATGAAGAACATGCAAACATTCCCCGAAAAATAAGAAGTAAACTAACATGTCAATAAAGGATTATTTTAATTACTATAAAATTTGAGGAAATGGGAAATATAGTAGTAATTGTTTTTAATAAAAAATAGCTGCGATAATTAAAGAAATATTAAATGATAGAATTATACATATAGGCCTATACGTTACATTTTGCATAGCATTATATATAATCTATACATATGCAATGATTCAGTCATACATAATTTATATGAAAAAATATATTCGAGGTCAATCCTGTTATTTATAACAGTATGACGATAGAAGAGAAGAATTACCCGATATATGCTGCGAGAGTTTCACACAAGATATTATTATTATTATTAAGTCAATTGTTGTTGTTAATTTTGATTGCTCGTTAAACTAGTAATCGTAATTATTTTTCAGCTTATATAATTATCTCTCTGAAAAATCTGAGCCAAAATTTACTGAGATTTGAATCAGATATTGGCCTAAGTGATCATGTTGAGTTAGAAGAAACTGTTGCTAAATAGTAGATTTCACCAGAATACCCTTGAAAACTTATTAGTGAATTTTTCAAGTTTCATAGAAATTTTCACTGTGTTGAAAATAATTATAAGCATTAATTCAAACGACGAATTCTTTTAGTAGCAGTTTTTAAGGTAGGGATCGTTTTTTACGGAATAGATTTACGTTCCTTTAATTCAAATTGAATGGTTCAATTTTCTGAAATTTTGTGCCATTTTACGAATTCGATTTGTGTTAGTCAGATTTTATCTCAGTCTCCTCAGGTACGAAACTTTATTAGCATAAAGTTATTAGCATAGGATTGCCATTTTTTTTTTATAAGTGTTTAACTGACAATGCATAATGTGGTAAAGACCGGTCGTAACTATAATTACGATTAATTAGGATCTGGTGTTTTGATATCTAATAATAGAGAAATCATAATCAACAGAAGAACGTCACGTGACTTTCACTTTTTCATAACTAAATATTTCTGTTTGATGCTTTTCAATTTTCTTTCTTTATAGTTAAAACTGGTACTGACAGTATTATTGAAACCTAAGTGAAGTATGCCGTGTAAAACAATAAACTGTTGTCATGAATTTTGATTTTAAGTATAGGTTTTGGTAGTATTTGATATAGGCTATTTTATTTTTTCGTTTTATTGTGTTTTTTATAAATGGTTTTCTAAGTGAAGTATGCCGTGTAAAACAATAAACTGTTGTCATGAATTTTGATTTTAAGTATAGGTTTTGGTAGTATTTGATATAGGCTATTTTATTTTTTCGTTTTATTGTGTTTTTTATAAATAGTTTTCTAAATTTTGAATTTTTCGATAAGTTTTTCTATAGAAGGATCGAGAACTTGAATATGATGATTCTAAATCCTTCAAATATTTTTCTGTACCTGCTTTGACTAATAACACTGTACAGTATATTACAACATTTGTAATTCTATTCTTGTCATTAGATTAGTGAAACATCTACGTGGAATAAATTAATAAAATAGTTTGAAAAAAAAAACGATTTAGAAAATGTCATATGTTAGAACATGATAAGCTGTTTTTGAAGCGAATAATATAACTTATCATTGAAATGTACTTGAAATTTCAATGATAAATTTATGAAGAGGCAGTGATCGACAAGATGTCGCTCCATATTTGATTTCACTTTTCGCCTTATGTTGAAAAATTTTACCTTTAAAATTAGTTTCATAATATTATAACCCTGTAAAGATTACCTATGGTGTATTAAAATCAATTTTACTGATTAAACTCAACGACAATCATTTGTACTATAGTTTCATACACAGACTGGGTAAAGTTTAGAATTGGAACACTTATTAAATGTATGAAACTGATCCTTCTTGACGTTAACGTAACCAAAGATCTTTGTATTATAGAAAACAATTGTTCATTGAATTACAGTTTATTACAAATTTACAACAGGATTCATAAAGCATTCATTTGATTATCATTCGTGATTAATTTTGAATAATATTATTTTGGGATTCCAAGAATATTTAAATTTCTGATAGTATACATCTTCAGTATCTGGTTAACTGTATGGAAACGTTTCATTTGCCTTCTAGAAGTATTTTTGTTAGAATTCAATTTGTTTTTACATCAATCTGAATAATATTATTTTCACTTCCCTGACAATAGTTGAGTGACCAAAAAAACAATTTCTCTTTTCCTACCATGAACCCAGCGGGTATTGTCGTTCATTTTTCTTTGTCTACAATCACTTTAGTAACTTGTTTTCGATATTTTCAGATACTGTTTTGGCTCGCTTTTGATAAACATTGCTTTCACACTAAAATTGAGTATTGATTTTATATACACAGTATTTAGTAGACATTTATAACATTTTTTGGTATTTTTATAGTGAAAGACGATTGTATTTTTATGTTCTACTCTGACTTGAATTTATTATAATTTTATGGCAATATCAAGGCTTCACGATATTTGAGAATACAGTCAAACTTCTGTCTTCGAACTTAATTCGTTCCTAAAAGTTATTTTCAAACCGAAACAAATTTTCTCAACAGAAACAATAGAAGATGGATTAATCCGTTCTTGAGCCACAAAACAAAGTCCTTTTTACGTTTTTAGGTATTTTTCTGTCATAAAAATGCCTACAAATGCAATATTATATATAACATATTATTATGTAGCCTATATCTATTCTATATACTGTATACATCAAATGCAAAATGTTTCGTCACCGGCAACAGAAACTGAAACCGAGCCTAACACTTTACAAAGAAGTGCTTAAAGAAACAACTCTAATTGCCTGCATGAAATTTAACCAAAGTCAATAGATATACTGGTCCTTCAGCTGCTAATAGCTCTAATGCGATGAAGTGGCGTAATAAATATTTCTACTACTTTGAGCGCTGCAATTGCTTTGCGGCATAAGTTTATCTTGAGCATAAGGAGACTCAGCTGTAAACATTCGGAATTCTTTTAATATAGATGTTGCTTTTGTCTTTTTTTAACGGACAGCTTATAATACTTATTATACTTTAATTCGGTTTTGAACATTATTCGTAAATGTCGTTAACATTTATACCATTTCTATTAACTGTCACTTTCACGATTTTAGACTAAGTTAATTAAGCTGTTTGTTTTTTCTTACAATTTGTGCTCATTTATTAATATTTTTGGGAGCTTTCGTTAACCTTTAACGAAACGTCATAACAAAATGTAATTTCTCATGTCAAAAATACAAAATTATTTCATCCCAAATAATACTACTCAATATACTGAATCAAGTAAAGTTGTATGGCAAACTTTATGTAGTGTTAAAGTTTATAAATTATTTTAAAGTAGTTTGTCTTTATCTAGATTAAATTTCTATTGCTATTTAAATGTATCAGAGGATACAATATGGTTTTCTAATTATATTGTCATATGTAATAAAAACAGAAAAATGCAAATTTATTTACTTATTTTACCATTACCTATGTACTGAACAGATATGTTATACTCAGAACATTATGTACAAAACTTTCATTTACAATAGTTTTAAACAGATCTCTATTTAAAACCTGGATAAATTAAATCGAAAACATAATTATTTTCGATTTATCCACGTCCTCATCTGTAATTTCAAATGATCATATTATTAAATATTTCTGTAAATCAAATATACTTTCTTTGTACACGATATACAATTTAAAAAAATGTAATTACGAATAAGATTTTTTGACAGAACAGTAGAAAAAAGTTACAAAAATGCTTGAAAACGGTAAAACTACCTATTAACCAAATGGATAAACCAACTTCTCGCCGTAGTGCGACTTTAACGCCAGCTATCGGCAACCAGACACATTAACTCTACTTTAGAGCATAGCTCAAGGACCAGCATATCTATCGTTTCTGATATAACCAAATCACAGACAACAAGTACTTTATCCACACTTTCTGAAACATGTTTCAATTGATTTGATTTCAATTTAGATTAAATTTTAATTAATTAATTTTTATTTTATTTTTAATTTTAACTAATTGGCTACCTATTATTTATAAATATTAACATTATAATATACAGTAGGTGATCGGTTAAAGAACATAATCCGTTCTAAGACTTGTTCGCTATCCAAATTGTTTATTAACCGATTATCAATTTACCATAGGTTTTTATGGGAATTTGATTAATTCGTTCTGGAAATCCCAAAAATTAAAAAATATATACTTTCTTACTACGTTTATTTATGTGTAATAATAAAAATATATATATAGGCCTACACAGTTTTGCATTTTTATTAGTCATGTTTTTTCTGTTGTGGGGGTTAAAGAATCTGTCTAATGTGGATTGCTTTTCTGTCTTTTTCAGAATTTTCCAGAAGTAATTAATAGCATTGTAATTGTAGAGATCCCCAAGTCTATTTACCTCACCTTGGGTTGGATGCCATTCTAAGACCGTTGTTCTGACATCCTCTCACTTCTTCAAAAGATGTTTAATAGCAGATATCGGCATTAATTCTCTTTTTCAGAAGAAAACATATCTCGCCGAGTTTCTTGGTGTTCTTCATTCAAGAGTTCTTGGCATTCTTTTGTTATCAGATTCATTTCAGGTTCCATTATGAGCTCTTTAATGTTCTTTATTTCTCAGATGTGATTTTTGTTACTCCTTAATCTGCTTGAGTCTTGTATCTGTCTTAGATAAGATTGAATTGCGGCGTACTGTAGACCTGTTCAAGCCATACTGTCTAACAACATCAGACATCTTCTGCCCACTCTCTACCTTTGCTATTATACTCTCACCTTTCGAAAATAAAAACCCACGCAAAACTTAACGCGTGCCCGCCAACACTCTCGCGAATACTTTAAAGAATTGTTTCTGTCAGAAAAATAAAAGGCTGGCATTACAAGGGAGAGTTTCAAAGTTCGGAGGAATACTATCCGATCAGTTGAGCCCGGGTTGAGCGTCGATGTCGACGTCTCCCGCTCTCTGAAAAGTTTGGAATTGTTGCCTGAAGACAAGGGAAGACCAATCGATATTCATTATTTTACGTCGCTTCTTCTTGTGTTTGTTCTGTGAGGTGTTCGTTACATGTATTCGTTGACCGAACATAAAAATTTTTTGCGAAAGTGTTCGTTATTCGATTTGTTCGTTAACAGATCACTCACTGTATAATAACATATTAATAAATTTTTGTTATTTAATTTAGGCATATTTAAACACGAATTATTGAATGCCATTTATATTACGTGAATGTCAATTAATGCAATTTTTATTAATTAGTTTGATTTTAATTCAACTGCGGTGCGTATCGAAAAACTGAAATAGCACTTTTCCCGTACGCGCATTGAATCCCAATTTAAAAGCAACGTCATCGATGATTTGTGTGGTAACGTCTAATGACGCGAACGTATCTCGGTCCAACTAACTTCTGAATCAGTCGGTAGTCGTGTCGTTGATTGGTCGGGTCGTCGACTTTCTTTAACATACGAAGTATGGGAAGTTGACCGTCTGTGTTTTTCTAATCTGTGGCTAGCTCTTGCCGAGTAGCTTTTTCGGCAATCGAGACAAATATGAGTTCAGAAGTTTGTTCATGAACCGAAAATTGTTCGAAAAGCGAGGTTTGACTGTACTGTACTTATTTTTTTTAATGAGTACTGCTTGAATCTAATAGAAGCATGGAATAATGCTATAATAAAATTGTCTACTTTGGTTAAGAATAATTAAATTAAAATCTGAGTTTTGGTAATTTGTTAAAACTTTTGCAATTATCTACAGACATCTGACCTTTACGTTTTATTATCAGGTTATCTAATTATGTTAATTCATAACATATAATGTGTTATTGTCAGCGGATCTACATAGGGACTAATAGGACTTAAGCCCTGGGCCCCGAAATGTCAAGGGTCCACAAAAATTGAATTATCATCATAAATTTTTAATACTTTTTCATTAACAATGAGCGCTTATGGTATAGTAAAAAATAATTAATGTTAATAATAATATAATAATAATGATAATTTATAGTATTATTTATATTAACAAAAAATGGGGCTCAATTAAACTTCAATAAGCCCTAGGCCCCGAAAAATCTAGATCCGCTCCTGCTTATTGTAAACTTCACTAGACAGTTTTTCGGATTTTTTTAAATTTTAGATTTATTACTTGCCATTATTTCCATCGGCTCTATTTATTATAATAAAACACTTTCCTTCTCAATATTTAACTTAATGAAAATAATGAATTTCTTTGAGTTTTCCATTTCATTACTTTGACTGTTTTCTTAGTTGCTTAATTTTTAAGTGTTATTTAAAAATCAATCTTTAAAATAACTCATAAAAGTAAAAAAGACTTATGCACCAAAAATTTGTTATTTATAAGTTTTATCGTTAGGAAACATTATTTAATAAACTGAAATCAATGAAACATGATATACCGTATTTTATGGCATATAAGACCCTATTTTAGAACAGAATATTTAGGGGAAATGTATCTAGTGTTTAGTGAAGTCATTCCACACCTTTGGTATTCGGCCATAAAATATTGTGTACTATATTTTAATTCCGAAAAAAGTCAAATTAGAATGCACACTTTTATTTATCAAAAAAAAAAAACAGAGAAGTTTAGAAGAATCATTAACAATTAAAATTTACCATTAAATTTTCTATAAGAATTTTTGCAAAATCTGCTCAAGTACAGCAAAACAAAAAAACAATAATAATAATAATAATAATAATTCTCCTGTGGTCACCACCTGGTCGTGGTGGGAGACCCAGTAAGGTCTATGATAAGAAATGAAGCTAAGAGTGACCACACCCACATTCTGTGGAGATATTTATCATGGTAGTAACCAGATCAAAGTGTGATACCGGCTCGGACGTCGCCCGGGTTAACAAGGTCCGCGTTCGTGGGTTGGCAGAGGCTCACGTTCGAAAAATAGGTCACAGTCTCCCTTGGTTACTGGTGGCGAAAGCAGCGCCGTCCCAAGCATGGCTACTGCAATGCCCTCAACAGATGTGAGGAATCAATCTAGCCTTGGTGTTTCTGTGGCAATGCATCTACAGACCACAAAGGCTGGAAAACCACGCCAACGGATGAAATGGACAACAGAAATGAACGAGTTTATCATCCGTACTTACTACACCATCACAAGACTCGAAACAAACATGACAGCATACAGACAACAACTACACCATAGATTCACACAACAATATCCTCACCTCACTGTCACCGAACAAAGGGTTGTTGATCAAAAAAGAACAATTATACACAACAACCTTATCCCACAAACAACACTTGAACTTATCAAACAACAGGTTGCTGATCAAATACATCAACAGACAGAAACATTTAACATTAATGAAGATCACGTAACCTGTCAGGATAATCCAGCAACAAGCATTGATAATAGTACACATACAACAACTACCATTAATGATACTACAGACACTTCCTCATCCATCACTGATAACGTAGATATAGATTTAGTTAATACACTCTCACTTATATTTCAGGAAACACTCACTAAATATACAGGCACAGATCCCACACAAAGACCACGAATACCGAAAATAAACACGTCAAAGATAGTAGGAAAAACACTAAATTATGTAAACACTCACTACCAAACTACATTCATTCAATTTCTACACTCTCAGACATTCATACATTAATTTATGCTGGGGAAGTCACAGTAGTAACACACCATGGACTGAAAATACAATTGCAGACGAACACACACAAAACACAATTCTATCACAAGCCTGCCTGGCAGAGACGAATAGAAACACAAATAAATGACATTAGACAGCAATTAGGCAGGCTGACACAATACACTAAAAATCAACATAACACCCAAATTAAAGAAACAACTCAAAATCATTTTCAAGAAAATTAAAACACACACAAAACATGAACATCACAACACACACATTACAGAATACATTGATACACTAAAACAAAAACTCGCAGCCAAAGCACGTAGAATCAAACGATACAGAACATGTACACTACGAAAACAACAAAATAAATTATTCACAAACAATGAAAAACTTTTCTACAGACAAATCAGTACCAAAACAAACACTGATACACAGCACAGTGGCACACCAACAGAAGAAGAACTCACAACTTATTGGTCTTCTCTTTGGTCCAATGCTGTTACACACAGTGCTGATGCAGGCTGAATCGAAGAGGAGAACAGAAACTTGCACAACATACCAACTATGCCCTGTGCTGAAATAAACGTACACGACATTCATTACGCTGTTAACAGAACACACAACTGGAAGACACCTGGTGTAGACAACATTCACAATTTCTGGAACAAAAAATTAACAGATGTTAGATGTTTAGCTAGTTCCTGGTGCAGTGATGCACCAGGAACTAGCTAAACATCTAACACACACTATCATCAATCCACAAGACATGCCAAAATTTCTAACTCAGGGCATCATCTACATGAAACCTAAAAACAACAAAACCACAGACCCCACACAATACAGACCAATTACATGTCTTCCAACACTTTACAAATTATTGACATCATGTATCACAAACAAAATATACAAACATGTTGAAGAACACGACATTCTTACAGAACAACAAAAAGGTTGCCGTAGAAATCACAGGGGATGCAAAGAACAGTTACTCATAGATTCAGTCATTTTACGGCAAGCACACAAACAACACAGAAACATACACATGGCATATATAGACTACAGAAAAGCATTCGACAGCGTTCCACACAGTTGGCTGCTACATATTCTGCACATGTACAAAATACATCCATCACTCATCGCATTCTTGCAAAACACTATACGGCACTGGAGAACAACACTGCATCTCAGGGTTATTAACACTTCCATACAAACAAACGAAATATTCATTAGGCGAGGAATTTTTCAAGAAGATTCCTTGAGTCCTCTCTGGTTCTGCCTAGCCCTGAATCCATTATCCAACATGTTAAACAACACGCAATATGGCTACAATATCAGACATGGAAAAACAACACAGTTTACGCTGTCACATTTCATGTACATGGACGACATTAAACTTTATGCACAAAAATAACTTCAGCAACTCCGACAAATCACACATTTATACACAAGAACATACAAATGGAGTTTGGCTTAGACAAATGCAAAACACTTCACATAGAAAAAGGAATCTTGAAGAAAGATTTTGCACTTGGAAATGGAGATGTTATTGAATCCATTGAAGAGGGCGAGTTCTACAAGTATTTAGGATTCCAACAGGCCAAACTAACGGAACATACACAAATAAAGCAAAGATTAATTAAAGAATACCAAAGTAGGTTAAATGCTATCCTCAGAACGCAGTTAAATGTAAAACACACATATACACATATGTCATCCCAGTACTCACATACTCTTTTGGATTTATACATTGGACTCACACAGATCTTGAGCAACTCCAAAGGAAAACAAGAACAACACTTACTAAGCATAAACAACATCATCCTAAGTCCTCCATAGAAAGATTAACCCTTCGTAAAGATGGCGGACGTGACCTGATTGACATTATAAACCTTCACTACAAACAAACAGTCACTGCGAGAGTTTTTCTACAAGAAACGAGAAATATCAGTTATATAAAGCAATGACTCTAGCATACTCAAATAACACACCATTAAACTTACACTTACATCATACAGTCATGACACAACACATAAAAAGCATAGACACCATCAAGCAATCATGGACTCGAAAGGCACTCCACGGCAGGCATCCTTATGACCTGGCCCAGGATTTTGTTGACAAAACTGCGTCAAACAGCTGGTTAGATCGGGGATGCCTCTTTGGGGAGACGGAAGGATTCATGATTGCCATACAGGATCAGGTCATAAATACTAAAAACTACAGAAAACACATACTCAAAGATACAACACTCACAAATGACACATGCAGAAAATGTCACATCATGCCAGAAACTATACAACACATCACTTCTGGGTGCAAGCTCTTGGCACAGACAGATTACTTACATAGACACAATCAAGTAGCAAATATAATACACCAAGAGCTTGCAAAGAAACACAAATTGGCAGACATCCACGAACCATACTACAAGTATATTCCACAGACAGTATTGGAAAATAACACGCACAAAATGTACTACGACAGAGCCATAATCACAGATAAAACAATTTACCACAACAGACCAGACATCACACTCATTGACAAACACAATAAAATCACATACATTATAGACATAGCCATTCCAAACACTCACAATGTACAAAACACATGCACTGAAAAAATTAGCAAGTACACAGAACTCGCCCAGGAAATAAGGTATCTGTGGAGGATGGATAGGGTGCTTAAAGTACGTGTACCTATCATTCTCTCATGTACAGGTGTGATACCACACACACTACACAAAAGCCTGGGAACATTACAATTGAGTAGAAATACATACATCACACTATAGAAGGCCACTATATTAAATACATGAATACGTGAATACAGACACTGACACACTTATTTAATTTTAGTTTTTTGTTGCTATGCCTTGACTTTGGTCCTGCATAGTACACAGCCACCGGTGTGAACCGAGTTTAAGCATTGCTTTTCCGAGTGTTTGTGCTATACTTCTTTTTTCAGTTTTGTGATTTATATATTTAATAAATAATCCAAGAAAGAAAAAAGTCATAGTGGCAATAGAAAACGACAACGCAATATAAACGACAATGCGCTATCGCATTCGAGAAAAATTTTGATTAAAAGAGTAAGGCAATCAACTTTAGATCAATTTCTTGTTTCTTACGGAAAGAATTCGTTTGTTATTTAAGTTATGGCAACGCAACACTCGGGCGATCTGCCTACGGGGAATGCTTTCTGAGAGGTGTTTTTAAGGGAAACTGGTGCCTATTTAGGCGTTACAGACGTGGAGAAAACCCGGAAAACTCCACGTGGCCAGCCCGTCTGAGCGAGGTGTGAACCCACGAACGAACTCCCCGTGTTCAGGGTACTAAGACCGCTTAGCCACTCGTTGGCTTTCTTACCGAAAGAGACTTCGACTCGAAGAATCTTCCGATGAAGTGCTACCCGTTATTTTTTTGGAGGGAATTCCCCTTCTAAGCATTAAGGTTCGTATATGTCCACTTTTCTGCCACCAACTACAACAAACGAAGGTATGTTGTAGTTTATTACAGTGCTATTTTATTAAACAGTGCTATTTTATTAAACAAAGTTTACATGTTTGTTGCTGTAATGATAGATACTACGTTTTCCTACATTTTCATAAAAAAAAATTTACTGTATATTACAAATAAAATCACAAAAATTTCGGAGACTAGAACGGATTAATTGCATTTGCATTAATTTCTATGGGAAAAATTGCTTCGGTTAACGAACGGAGTCGCGGAACGGATTAAGTTCGTTAACCGGGGTTCCACTGTAATAACGTTTTTATTCAATAGTTGGGTTAGGTAGATGTTATCTGTAGCCTACTAAAGGCTATTTGGAGGATTTATTAGCCTAACAACAAAATGTTTAGAATTGTGTTTTGCCAATATTGTGTTTTCCTTCGAATATTAATCATATATATGGATATACGATTAATGACCAAATTAAGAATGATTATTAACAGAATTTATGTTATAATAAACACAATGATGATAATGTTTATATCTTTTATAGTGTATTACTATTAAAGATGCGAATGAATATCCTACATAATAAAAAAAATCTATATTACGTGCAATATTTATTTAATTTTTGTGTGATAAGAACCTAAAATTTATTTGAAGATGTTTGAATTCAAGGGACTTTTACGGATTTGTTATAAGATGAAAATATATATGCTATTAAATACTTTTCAGAAAGCTTTTTTATTTTGTTTGTATATATATATAATAAAATATTGTTATTTTTTATTATATATTTACATTATATTTATATATTTATA
>NW_019384736.1:0-47812 GCF_000671375.1 Centruroides sculpturatus | reverse complement strand
TAACGCGGTAGATACGTTCCACTTTATAAGAATTTCACGTTGTAGGAATTTTTAAATACATGAGCCAATCACAGCCCGGTACGTATGCAGTTTACAGACTACGGCTGTTTGAAAGGTTTCCTTCCATAAAATTAATCGATTCTAGACTAATTTCACTCAACATTTCCAAAACACGTATAGTTTTTTTTGGGAATAATCTGTATAAACTATGCTATAAACAAAAAATTGTAGGATTACTTACCGAGTATGCACCGTTCGACGACGCCATTGCAGAAACTTGTTTTCGTCGCTGAGCAGCGCACCAAACGTTTTCTGATAAGTTATTTTACTGCGAAAAATTCGTTGAACTTTGGAGACATCATTAATAGAAATAATTTTTATGGCCGTTGAATAAGAAATTTTTTTTCACAAGAAATATATAAAATTACAGTACTGTATTAGACTTACAGTACCTAATTTATATATAATACTGTACAGACGATAGTAAACTCAACTTACCCGCCTAAACTCTCCGTAGCGCGTAAGTAGTTTGGCTGCTTGTCCACTATTGGTCCAGATTCGACCAATCCTGTCGCAACACGAGTTGGCGATGACGTTTTACCGCATTTTACGAGTTTCTTTTAGCGTCTTTATACGAATACGTTCGCAATTTTTTCTCCGCGATATACGAATCCGCATTATAGGGGGTCGACTGTACTGTGTACATTAGAAAGACAGCATGAGAAGAATACTGTACAGTATATGAATACAAGAGATCCGGTGAATCCCTTACGATAACGTTTTACTCTGATCTTTGGTATGTGTTATTTAACTCATTCAAGTTATTCCTAAAAACTAATTTTTAAATTGTGTCTTTTATTAGAATGCGATGAGATGATACAATGTCAGAAATGTGTTTTGCTGTTTTAGAATGCCAATATAGATTATAATGTTTGTACACTGTGGTAGAAAAAAAGCATTGCACCAAGCTATATCTTGTTTCTATCATATAATAACTAACTTAAAGTGGACGAGAGTATAGGTAATCGGTAATGGACCATTCAATGGCGTAGTCACTATACACCTCCGACCTCCTCTTCTCACATCCTATCTCGGTTCCTACGAAAGAGCTGCACAGTACATTACAAAGGCTTAGAGCGTGAAAATCATTTTTTTCCTCCTGTTAAAATACTGAAAGAGGAAGTAGCTTCACACCGTAAAAATTGAGTGAAGGAACTGTCCGAGACTTTTCGTGGCCTTGAGCGCTCAAGATAATAGACAGGCAATACATAACTACTTTATTATGTAATAAGAGAAAAACAATAACAACGCAATTAGATGTGCTTTGAAATTTTTAACTGTTTAGAATGAATGTACAGTATTTACATGTAAAGAAATTGTAGGGATTAGAAGGGCCTAGATCCATTGCCATCCATAATGGCTTTAAATATGAAGTAAATCGTTTCAGAACATAAAATATCTCAAAAATTTCTTAACTATTTCATTAGAAATATCAATAAATAATGGTTAAAGTTGTAATAAGATGTTTCAGTAATTTTCTTGTTATGACTGTGAAATAGATCACGTGTGTTCTAACAGTTAAAAAAATAATTCAGATTTTAGGTTAGGTAATGCTAAATCGTAGACTGCAACATGTGAAATTACAGTCATTTCTCTATATGGTGCATAAACATGTTCCTAAAACTTTCCACTTTATAGAATTTCAGTCAATAAAAATAAAAGAAAATAAAACAGAACTAGTAGCAGAATACATAAGCTGCACAGTCTAAAAATGTTTTATTTTAAGCTTCTCCTCAATGCTTAAAGCTTTTTTTTCGTTCACTAAGTAGTGGATTCTTATAAAAAAGACTGTTACCTGTGTTTGGGATGATGTATTAAATACGCCTATTAAGAAAATTACACGGAATAGAGAGACAAGAGCGATACAAGCTATTTAATGAACTCACGAGAAATAGATCACGTGTGTTCTAACAGTTAAAAAATAATTCAGACTTTAGGTTAGGTAATGCTAGATCGTAGACTGCAACAGACATGACAATACCGGATATTACGTTGTACTATAACAACCATTCCTCTGTTATCTGCAGCCAGCACAAAATGCATAGGATGCGGTCTTTCAGTGGTGCAACGCAATGTTGAATTTACAGCATAACGAACCACAACTTCTTTGTTACATTTTATGGTCTGCCGAAGCACTGTTTTCCGTAATGAAGTGTATAACCGTCATAGTGCGCATCATTGGGGAAAGCATTCTCCACGATGCACCGACATACACGATACCAAATGTGTTTTTACCTGAAACGTCTGATGTAGAATTTGGGGTGAGGAGCTTCGGAGCTTCTTTGTCTCGTATTCTTGAATAGTGTTTGATATCTTAACATCCTAAACATGACGGGGGGACGAATGGCTTGATGACTTGGCGCAACTACGTACTGTATGTACTGTACATCGTTACCAGAACGATGGCCACCTCATTTCCGGACAGATTCCCTGTGATCAAAAATTATTGGGAATGGTTCAATAAAACTCAAGATTTGAATTTATTCATCAAAATTTATTTCGTCCTTTTCAAAGTAACACTCTGCCACTAATGTATTTATACCAATGTTTTTTTTCTTTCCGATTCTCGAACTCTGCTTTAAAGCTGTTTTCATGAAATCCCTTCTGGATTCGCAGCGAATTTTGTTTTTATGTTATCAATCAATTCAAAACTGTGACCACCAAGCGGAAATTTTAGTCGTGGAAACAGTAAAAATTGACACGGTTCTATATTAGATGAATACGGAGCTAGCGGAACCGTATTTGTTGAATTTTCGGCAAAAAATTCACGAACTACAAGAGCATTATGAGCAAGTGCGTTTATGTTGGTGCAAAATCCGCGAGTTTTCTCGCCACAAATCGGGTCGTATTCTACGAATTGCTTCAAACAACCGACGCAAAACACTCAAATTATATTTTTTTCTTGACAGTTTGTACAGCCAGAAGGAATTCGTGATGCACAACACCAGGACAATCGAAGAAAACAGTGAACACAACCTTGATTTTTGACTGACTTTTACTTGGTCTTTTCGGTCTTTCGAGCACCAGTCACATGATTGTTGATTTGTTTCTGTATCAAAAGCGTAGATTCATGTTTCGTCACCGCAATGATGCGTTTTAAGAACGATTCACCCTGAGAAAGCATTTCCTCGATCACTTCAACACTTTTGGAAAAAATTCAACATTTTCGGGATGATTCGAGAAGCGACGCACCGCAAACTGAAATGATCTTTTAAAATTGCTTGACAAAATCCAGATGATATTGGAACATATCCAATAATGTCCCTAATTATTAAACCACGATAATTGAGCATTAAATCTCTGACGTAAGCGACACGTTATTCATCAATTGAAGTGGATGATTATCTGAACGTGGTTTATTCTCGCCTTCCTTGAACATCACTCGAACACACTTGTTTTTGATAGACTATCATCACCGAAGGCTTTTTGTTAATGTTTTTTATAGCAGTAATTCCTTTGCAAATACAAAATTTAATTAATGCATGTTCTTTGCTCAGTTACACTCGACATTTTGAAAAATTGCCGGCGCAAAAATTCTTTATACACAAAAGAAGCGTTTATTTGCAAACGAAAACAGACGATGACATACGGATTGCTGCTAGATGTCGATGAAAGTCGTACCAAACGATAACAAATTACGATGACAGCGCCCTCTTGCACGCGTGCAGTTTAAATGAACCATTCCAGATAATTTTTGGTCACAGTAGTATGTCAATGGCCACTGAGCAGTTTTGCAACCGCTTGATAGAACAGGTTTCATGGCCACCTCTTTCCCAGATTTGACCCTTCTGAATTTTTGGGTTGCAATTTGAAAAAAAATTGTAGACCTATAAATTCTCACTGTCGTCCGTCCGGTTGTCTTTCCTTAATCTCGAGAACCGAATAAGGCAGATAAAATATGAGACAAGTTTTGGAAAGTTTTGGAAATCGGGGCCTGCTGCCCCTACGGCAGCAGGCCCCGATTAACTATATACGAACTCACGGAAGTCACGTTATTTCAGTTCAAAACTTCCCCTGAATGTAATTTTTTTGCTCACTCCGCCCTGAGGGCACTAAGAGGATCTCTTTTAGCAAGCTCATTATGAGTTTGTCTAGGCCCAGAATGGGCCGGGGACTGGTGGCGATGGAAGGGGAGCGACATTTCGATCGGATCACCCTTCGAAAAATTCCTGGGGATTTTTCAACCCGTCCGGATTCGATCCCGGGTCCCCCAGAGCGGTAGGCTGCCACCTTGACCGCTCCCATCCGGCTCCCAGAAGGCAGTTAATAGATGAGGCTCACTAGTGGCCAAGCGGTCTTTGTACTTGAACACTCGAAGTTCGGTCGTGGGTTCGCGCCTCGCTCGGACGGGCTGGCCACGTGTTTTCTGGGTTTTCTCCACGTCTGTAACGCCTAAATAGGGGCCAGTTTCCCTTAAAAAGTCCTCCCGGAAGGCGTCCCCCTAAGCAGATCGCCCAAGTGTTGCGTTGCCATAACTTAACAAACAAACAGTTAATAGATGATCGGCACGACTCTAGTGTTAACACTAGAAATGCTAAGCGCCATCCATAACGTCCTACCGTCGACCGTCCTATATCAAACATCCAAACTTTTCTGACTGTCGACTCTTTCAAGGATTCTTCGATTTTTTATCGACTCCCTTCTTCTTTCCTTCACTAATACAGTCTAATAACAACAATAATTATATAAATAAATCTGATGGGCAAATATTAATCTACGCACCGTTTTCATAGAAAAAATTTATTTAAAATGCACAAATTTGTAGCATCCTGAATTATCATGTATATAACTCACTGCACTAATAGTTTTTAATGAACCGTTTTCAATCGACCCCTAATCGACCACTAACTTTCGAATTTCGAATATGCATTATTGGCCCCTGGAAATCGATATCGACCACTCTGACGACCACTGGTCTACACCTTTTTACAGCCGTTTAAAGCAGTAGTTTTGAGCATGTTCTCCAACAAAATAAAGTTCACTTTTTTGTACTAATTTCTTCAATGTTGTCTTTGTTTTTTATAGAGATTATTTGTATCTTATGCTAAATCGCCTTAAACTGATTTTATTCGTCCATATTTCGAAACCGTGTTGTATCTTTATATTTGTTTTTCATAATTATTTTCAAAATGTTATATTTTGTTTTTATTACGCAATGCAGCGTAATAATCAACACTTGGCATAACTCATTCATTTATTTCAGCTTTTGTTGAACAAAAGCTGAAATAAATTGATTATTACGCTGATTTTATTCGGTTATTTCAGTGCTGGAAAATCATGCAAACGTGAATATATTTGTGCGATGCTGGAAAGTTTCTTTTTGTTCCTGATGTTTAACTTGATGTTTAAGTGTAACATATGTTTAACCCTGTATGTTTAAAATTGACAAACAATTTATAAATTGAGCATATTCAAAACTTGCCTTTATTTTTACAAAAGAGTAATATTTTTCAACAGATTTATATTGAAATAATGCTTTCTTTGTTAGGATTAGTTTCAATAAATTATAACAGGCATTAAATTTATCTGTAATTGATACATAGAATAGTAATGTTATCTGTTTGTTCTATAAGTTTCCAGTAAGGACCAGGCTCATTTTTAAGTTTACTGAGCATTACTATTTGATATCTAAGGAGATAAGCATAATACAAGGTCTGTGCAAATATCCTACCTGTCTAACAAGCTATTTTACATTATATTGAGTAAATTTAGGCAGTATTATTTGAATAATGCATAAAATCTTTGTCTGTTTGGAATCGGATCATTTTATAAGAAAGATCGTCCTTCTAAAATGGAATCATGTGTAAGTTTTATATTACGCAAAATAAATTTTTTAACGTGGTATTATATATAGATATAAAAAATAGATATAAATCAAGTATAACGATTTAATCATTTCAAAATATTTATACTGTATTTCTAAGAGTATATCTAATTTTTTTTTATTTCTAATTTTACTTTCAATTTCAACTATGTACACAGTATATTATTAAGTTTTTCTCTTGAAGATACCAGTACTGATTATAGTTGACGTTACACAAATTATTATGTAAAAATAATAATTTGTGCAAATTATTATGCAGTAAAAATAAATTATTGTAATACAACACTATAAAATTATATTTGTATCCATGATAGGAAAACAAATAGTTTAGTTTTTTAAACTAATTTTTATAAGAATTATATATTTTGATGTTATAAAAAAAATATCTGTTTCCAGAAAAATTAGCATTTTTATGAATTCATATAATGTAACTTACGTAAATTTTATTACAATTTAACCTATTTGTTAAAAGTTTTCTAAGATATTACCATTCCAAATTTGATAAACTTTTGAACAACAATTATTTGGAAGAATATAAATGAGGAAAGTTATATGAAAATCAGTGACGGGATAGATATCGTTTACTAACACTAAATGACAGAAGGCTCCTATTATCATTTTTCAAAGGATTCTATTCAATCTGAAAATAATGCGGCACTAATTAGTGTTAAGAGTAAATCGTCACTATTTTATAATTTGAATAATTATAATTAAAAATACTAAAACTACCGTATTTTATGGCTTATGCGGCACAATTTTTGTATTACGATGATATTTTTTTTGTTTTATATATAAAGTTGCGAGCTTGGACTAACTCTTTTATGCTCAAAGATTAAAAGAAAAATACACTACAGAAATAGACCCTCCGGAAATATTTTTAATCAGTCAACATTCTATAATAGTCATTGTTCTCTCAGATTGAAGATGTCTTGATCTTTATGAAAAACGCCGACAAATATGCAGTATGTGTTTTGTAGAGTGTAAGATATTACAGTCTACAAAACACATACTGCAATAATGGGAAGAAAATGCAAAACAGCATATTTTTGATAAGAGACAATTTTGTTCGATTTTCGTAAATAAGTATATTTACTATGAGGAAACGATTTATGGTTTAAATTAAAGACTTTGTGAACAAAAATATGAAGACCAATGCAATTTGAAACATTCCTTACTTGATAAGCATCAAGAAAGCCAAAAGACTAAGTTGACAATATGATATTACATTTCTGTATTCTGAAAATTTTTATTCGATATTACTAATACAGACTCAATAAAATAGTAAAATTAGATAAAAGATAAAACACAGGCTGTTCTCATATAAGAATACATTATATATAATTTTTAAAGTTCAGTTTTAGAGAACGAAAAATCCAGGATTAAATTTCGCATCTTTTAAAAACGGAAACCATTTAATCCTACATATTTTTAATAGAGCACAACTAATACACAATAGCCTAAGTTTTGCTCGTTAAAGTTGAATCGAATCAGAGTTATTCATAGAAAATCTGGTTTTTATTTGAAATTAGATATGCAATGATCTTTAGGATAATACTTCATTGCGTTACCTAGTCACATAATATTTGAATACAACGATTTTTAGATATTGCAGAGAACTTGACATTAGGTGTTCTCTGTTTGGATTGATAAGAGGTTCCTGCGAAGTAGTTCAAATATATAATTTCAGAAATAAAAATACAAAAATAATTTCAAGAAATTTAGATAAAGGACAAGACAATTTCAAATTATTCTAAGGCGTAACGATAGGTTACAATATAGATTATTCGTCTTTAAATTTCTTCATTGAGATCATTATTTGAAAACAGACATGGATTTCTCTTTTAGTAGCCATTACGATCATTAAATAACGAATGCATAAATAGTGATCGTTATTTTGTAATCAATATTAATGTTTGCACGATTTGTTTGCAATTGGCCGTAAAGATTATATAAAGCAACAAAATTTTATAGATACACCTATTAGAAATAAAATGACCCTAAAATATCATTGATTTTGCCACAACGATTATTTTTATTCCCATCCGTTACAAAAGTAATTCAAAATACCAAAGTTAATTCGACTATACTAAATCTAACAAATGAATTGTGTTCTGAAATTCTATTGATTCTGTTTCTTTTCTAATCGAAGATCATTGTGTAACCAGACATGTGGGTATAGTGCAGGGATGGCCAACAGTTTTTGCCCCCAGGCCGAATTGGAAAGAAAACTTTTTTTCACGGGCCGAACCAGAGGCTGCCCTAGCAAGATTTTGAGGTGGTGCGAGATATCATTGTGGTGTCACCCCTTACAGACTAAATTGTACATAGAGATTACAGATACATTTTTCACATTATCATGCTTTATCAACGTTCTACGCTGTACTTAAGAGATTTGTAGTGGAGGATTAACTCTAACCGGACAGCGAGTTGTTGACTTTTTGTTTTGTAGGCGTTAAAATTTTTCACCGAGCTATTTTGACTTGAGTAGCTAATATTGAAAGATTAATCGCGGGCCACATAAATCCATTACACGGGACACATCCGGCCCGCGGGCCGTATGTTGGCCATGCCTGGTATAGTGATTGGTATTTTTATGTATATTGCAATTGTGGAAATAATATATACGGTGATTATATAAGTGTGTTACCTGGAAAATCCAATTTTAATAATTTGTTTAAATTTATTAATTTGTTAAAGGATTATGATTATTCATGTTACAGTATTTTTGTTTTCTCACTTTGATGTAAATTTAATTTTCATATCAAATAAATCAGTTTATTCACTCATTTTACATTTAGCTTGTTTACTGTACTTATTTTATATTGTATAACAGTTTTGAATCTTCCCGTCTGAACAACACTAAATTTTATTTTTACAAAATACATACGGTATGTCATATTTATATTTTATCATTATAACTTTTGCATGCTATTTTTAGGTATGGAGTATTTATATCATTGAATTATACTAAATTATATAGTTATTTATTCAGATAGCTTTATTGATCTGAATATAAATAAATATAAATGTCACTGTGAAAAACCGATATCTAGCAAATGTCGAGATTCTCTGGTGAATGTCAGTATTCACATATTTTGTATATCCCGATTGGCCCTTTTAACTGAGCCTTGTGTTTGACTATGACGAGGCTTTCCGTGAACTATCTTAACATCTTTCCACATAACGCATAGTTCGGATATAACGGCCAGATGGCCGAGCGGTCAAGGTGGCAGACCACCGCCCTGGGGGACCCGGGACCGAATCCGGACGGGTCAAAGAATCCCCAGGAATTTTTCGGGGTTGGTCCATTCTGATATGTCGGACCCCGTCTCTCACCATTCGGTCGCGCCATTGTGCGCCTGGCCGAACCGATAATGGGCCTGCTTTGAGAGGACCTCTTAGTGCCCACAGGGCGGAAAGAGTAAAAAAAACAAAAAAAAAATAGTTCGGATATGACTTGATTACAGCATTCCATACCATTATGTGAATGCAATATAGCTGGGGCACCAAATGTTAAAAGTATTTGAAGAAGGTGATATGCTTCTTCTTCAGGTGTCTTATTTTTCATAGTAGTAGCTGGACAAATTTCGTTAAATGATCTTGATACACCATTATGATCTTATATTCGCCATCCTTGTGTAACTATAGGTCTATCAGATCGATTTGGCATCTTGAATTTAACTTCGAACTGACCATTGGTTTCACAACAATACCTTTTTTAGGTGCACTCTGTTTCATTTGACATTGTTTATATAAATTTAAATACAATATATTACAGCTTCATATGTAATGTTTTTGTATTTAAGTTGCAATTCTTTAAGCATACGTGTTCTTCCTTCATGGCCTGCTCTGCTGTGAGTTTCAGATAGTNTTTCACATTATCATGCTTTATCAACGTTCTACGCTGTACTTAAGAGATTTGTAGTGGAGGATTAACTCTAACCGGACAGCGAGTTGTTGACTTTTTGTTTTGTAGGCGTTAAAATTTTTCACCGAGCTATTTTGACTTGAGTAGCTAATATTGAAAGATTAATCGCGGGCCACATAAATCCATTACACGGGACACATCCGGCCCGCGGGCCGTATGTTGGCCATGCCTGGTATAGTGATTGGTATTTTTATGTATATTGCAATTGTGGAAATAATATATAGGGTGATTATATAAGTGTGTTACCTGGAAAATCCAATTTTAATAATTTGTTTAAATTTATTAATTTGTTAAAGGATTATGATTATTCATGTTACAGTATTTTTGTTTTCTCACTTTGATGTAAATTTAATTTTCATATCAAATAAATCAGTTTATTCACTCATTTTACATTTAGCTTGTTTACTGTACTTATTTTATATTGTATAACAGTTTTGAATCTTCCCGTCTGAACAACACTAAATTTTATTTTTACAAAATACATACGGTATGTCATATTTATATTTTATCATTATAACTTTTGCATGCTATTTTTAGGTATGGAGTATTTATATCATTGAATTATACTAAATTATATAGTTATTTATTCAGATAGCTTTATTGATCTGAATATAAATAAATATTTATTTATAAAAAATTATTGGCAGTCACTGTAAGAGTTTAACATTTTATTGCTATTTTTAACCAGAATTTGTAGTTAAATAATAATTAAAATAAAATAAAATTTTGTTACAATATGTATATAAATTTAATATTTAGTGTGATTTTTTGCGAAGTATATTTGCTATTCTTCTCAAATCATATATAGGCTAAATCTCCCAAGTTTTATAGTATTCTACCTTCGAAAAATGAATAGCTATCAAATGTTTTAAAAATGTGCATTTCGTTCCGTTTAAGAAAATGAATGTATACAATTTTTTTTCTTGATATTCGTATTTTCTGTTTATTTTTCTCAAATGAAGAGAGAATGTATATAATGTAAATAATATTAGTGTAATGATATCTGAGAGTAGCATGGTCTTCTGATCATTTGAAAAGTTCGTCGCGTATTTTTATTCTGATTATTGTCCACATTTTTTTGGAAACCATCATTACTAAGGATAATAAATAGATCGATCGGCGGAGGAAACCGAACAACGGGGAAGTAATCGTTTGTAGAACGTTTCGTATTACAGTATTTGGATTTTGTTTACGAACAGTATTAGACTGGAATACGAAAATAATGACAGATTAAATTAAATGTTATTTTGATTCCTAACAATCAGAATGTTAACCAGTATATGTCACTATACTGAATTATCAAAATAAAATATTTTANTTAATAATTTGTTTAAATTTATTAATTTGTTAAAGGATTATGATTATTCATGTTACAGTATTTTTGTTTTCTCACTTTGATGTAAATTTAATTTTCATATCAAATAAATCAGTTTATTCACTCATTTTACATTTAGCTTGTTTACTGTACTTATTTTATATTGTATAACAGTTTTGAATCTTCCCGTCTGAACAACACTAAATTTTATTTTTACAAAATACATACGGTATGTCATATTTATATTTTATCATTATAACTTTTGCATGCTATTTTTAGGTATGGAGTATTTATATCATTGAATTATACTAAATTATATAGTTATTTATTCAGATAGCTTTATTGATCTGAATATAAATAAATATAAATGTCACTGTGAAAAACCGATATCTAGCAAATGTCGAGATTCTCTGGTGAATGTCAGTATTCACATATTTTGTATATCCCGATTGGCCCTTTTAACTGAGCCTTGTGTTTGACTATGACGAGGCTTTCCGTGAACTATCTTAACATCTTTCCACATAACGCATAGTTCGGATATAACGGCCAGATGGCCGAGCGGTCAAGGTGGCAGACCACCGCCCTGGGGGACCCGGGACCGAATCCGGACGGGTCAAAGAATCCCCAGGAATTTTTCGGGGTTGGTCCATTCTGATATGTCGGACCCCGTCTCTCACCATTCGGTCGCGCCATTGTGCGCCTGGCCGAACCGATAATGGGCCTGCTTTGAGAGGACCTCTTAGTGCCCACAGGGCGGAAAGAGTAAAAAAAACAAAAAAAAAATAGTTCGGATATGACTTGATTACAGCATTCCATACCATTATGTGAATGCAATATAGCTGGGGCACCAAATGTTAAAAGTATTTGAAGAAGGTGATATGCTTCTTCTTCAGGTGTCTTATTTTTCATAGTAGTAGTTGGACAAATTTCGTTAAATGATCTTGATACACCATTATGATCTTATATTCGCCATCCTTGTGTAACTATAGGTCTATCAGATCGATTTGGCATCTTGAATTTAACTTCGAACTGACCATTGGTTTCACAACAATACCTTTTTTAGGTGCACTCTGTTTCATTTGACATTGTTTATATAAATTTAAATACAATATATTACAGCTTCATATGTAATGTTTTTGTATTTAAGTTGCAATTCTTTAAGCATACGTGTTCTTCCTTCATGGCCTGCTCTGCTGTGAGTTTCAGATAGTATACTGAACAATTTATCATCGGTAACATAATACTGTATATTCGTTTCTCCTGGTTTTAATAGTACAATTAATTTCTCTTCATCATTAATTTTTAAAACGTCAAAACGTTTTAATCGTCTGTAATCCAAATGTATGTTGCATTTAGTTTTAGCAGAAATCACTTCAGAAAGTATTTTAGATTACTTTTCTTGAGAAAAATAAAAACAATTGTCTTCTCGTTTATTTGCAATTAAAGCACGTAACTTTTCAAAAAAAAAAAAAAGTTTTTGGTTCACTGCAGTATCCATTCAATATAAATTAGGGTATCGGATAAAAAAATAAAATTTAAGACAACGTTTGCACTCACCAGCAAACCTTGTATAAGACTGACAAACAGCAGTGTTCCAGAGTATAACAAATAGATACCACGTGATTTCAATCGCGACAGAACAAAGAATTTGGCGATAGACTGTCGCCTTTCTCTCTACATCGGCTTCTCAGGTGTCGTTTCCACCTCCACCAAAGCTTATCTGTGCTTGTCCACATATACCGGCGATTGTTCGAATGTATAATAATATAACCAAATATTCGGTCTTTCACCGACGTATTTTGTATGTGTCGACATTCAACGGAGAATATCGAAATTCTCTAATTTCGGTCTTTCACAGTAACATAAATACATTTATTTGCTGCTAACTTCTCCAAAACATCTTTTATTAAAAAAACAAAAAAGTATCATCTGATGTGATGAGATTATTACTAATGCTTCTCAGTAGTCTATTCTTTGTAAACAAAGAGTTAAATTAGTACAATTTTATTTATTTTAATCATTATATGTTTATGTTTAAGAGAATATTTCTAAAATATTTTAAAAACTTTTTCAAAAACAAAAAAAAAATTATCCTTAACATGCCATGTATTATTTACAAGTTATTTTCACTGCTGATTTTGCTTTAGTTGACATATTTAATTTATTTTTATAATTCATTAGACATAAAATTTTTTTGCATAAAATTCAACTGTAATATTGATCAAATGTGCAAATATATAAACGTATGCACGTAATACATAAGTTATAGCATATGTTAATACGTACTGTAAAAGTGAGCAGAAATAACTTATTTCATTTAAGTAACGTATAAAAACATTTCGTAATATTTACATCGAAAATATATTATTCATATAAATGCGATAAGCTAAATTCTAATTAAAAACATATACTGTATACAGTACTTATTGACAGAGCTACGTATTAAGAAGGAGGTGTTAGAATTAAATTAAACTTTTAAGTGCGAACGTAATGTCTTGGTAACAAGTGATTACATCATAGCAAATGAACAATTTCCTGTGGGACTACGGTACGGTTGAAAGGAACCTCTTAGTATCTTGTAGGACATTCTGTTGTCCTACAAGATACTAAGAGTCACTTAGAATTATTATATTAATTAGAATATTACGAGTCACTTAGAATTTACAAATACGTATGCCGGGCTGTGAACGACTCACGTATTTGTAAAACCTAAGTGACTCGTACAACATGGAATTCAAACAACACGAAATTTTCAACAGTATTATAGGGGGTCTACTGTATGTAAAATGATTTAAAAATTGCCTGTTTTTTCTTATCAGATTGGTTATGCTACAATAGTTTCCGATGATGCTGATAAGCGATTTATACATTTTATCAAATCTTGATAATGTTTATAATCCCTGTATTAACTAAAAAATCGAATCTCAAAATATAAGAACTTTTAATTTTACGTCAAAGATTTATTAATAGGTGACAAAAATTTACCTGTTATGTAAGAACATTCGTAAAAACGACTTTTCCCAACAAGTTCAAAATTTTTTGAACTTGTTGGGAATTTTATTGAAAGCTGTTTTTTTTTTTCTCGATTTATAAATTAGAATGAAGTGACTTCTGCTGTGTCTGTCTCAAGTTTATAATTTTAGAGAAATGTGCTCTGATAGAGGTAATTGACGTAATCTCTTTTAAAACCGATTTTCCATCACTTGTTCTTTTTAAGCCTGCCGATAAATAAATACTGTTTATAATGAATATGAATATATACAATAATTCGTATCCGAATGTTTATTACAAGAAAATTGTACAAAATTTTTTTGCTTATCGAATAAATTCACGTTTATTAATTTTAAAAACAGAATCAGATATTTTCATTAGTATACCTAATTAGTTTAAACAATGGTATCTTTGATTTAAAAGATTTAGCCATTTAAATTCAAAGACGTCATTAACTCTTAAATTTCATATCTTCTTTATTGCGACCTATATGAGAACTGTTTTTCTTGTCTTTGTTATCTCATCTCTTAATGCCGTCGTTAATAACGATTTATTCTATATTGATTATCCTGCAATGTACGTAATCATAAATTGTTAAACTTTTAAATATAAACTATATCTGATTGTAGCGACTGGCTTATCTATGTTGTGAAGCGTATTTGTTTTATATTTGCCTGCTCTATAAGAAAGGTTTTTCTTTTGCTTAAATTGTTCAGATTTATACATTGTGTTTAATAACTTTTCCTTTATTTTTGTACCAGATCTAAATAATGTTATTTTCTTTATACACCCTCGAATTTTTACATAAATGTGGAGATAAATAATAAATATTCTACACATTTATCGTGAAAATTCCTGTTATACAAATTTAATGAAATATTAATGTATAAGTCTTTATTAATTTTATTTTTAGTTTTTCTTTTTAACTTTAATTATCTTTCGATATATAACAATTGAATTTTTGAAGAGAGTAAAGTAAAATTACTAAATATGTGACACAGAGTGCGAATAATTTTGAAATATTCTTTATTTACGCTTTTCCTATCTGTAAATCTCATGATTGTGTAAGAATAAACTAAATGCATATGTTGTAATTTTCCTCCGTTTCAAGTTAATTCGGGATTTTATTGTCATTAAACACATAAAGTATTTTATAAGTTGAATATAATAAAGAATATTAGATTAAATTGTTAAGTTTGAAATTCTAGTGTAATGTTTTATTTTATTTCTAGAAGTACAAAACTTTTCCATTAAGCAATTCACTCGACAGAAATTTCAAGTAACATTACGAAATTCTAAATTATATTGGTCTTTGTATAACTCTCACTATATCAATTTATATTTCTTCATTAAGGACTGAGTATACATTATAAAGTAACATTGTACATAAGGCTAAGTTAGCATTCATAAACTGTTCTTTATTGTACGTTATACCTGTTATGTGTTACTCGTCTACGTATCGCAATAATTTGTAGTCACGAATACTAATTTGTCCCGAACATATACATAATTATTATTCAAATGAATATTCGTGACCATGAATATTAATTTATTATCACGAATATAAATACAAGCAAAATATTGCACGCACGTGAATCGATTGTAAACATATTGGAAATGACTGTGAGCGAGTTAACATGCCCAATAATTTGGAGAAGAAAATCTTTAGTTTCTTCGCGATATTTTCATTACGCGTAATTGGATTTTATTGAAGCAAGTAACACTAAGGCAGAATCTATTTTGAAGTGTAGAATACAAGATAATTTTGTGGTATTTATTATTACTTTTAATATTTTAATTTGCTACAATAACGATTAGTTTACGGTAATAAATTGCTAAAATACTTTATTCGTACAAAAGCTTATTTTTACCTTATACTATAGTCAATGCCGAAAAAAAGTTTATACTATATATTATAAAAGCTTTTTGTGTTAAGGAAAATATAATTTTCTTGCCTTATCAGAGAGGGAAGGATTAGGCTGTCAGAGAAAAAATTATGTAAAATTACTGTTCAGTGACTTAAAAATAAATATTTATTTGACAGTTAAATGGTGTTTGTTGGTGGTGCTTTTAGTTTTAAACAGTATTTAACACTGAAAAAGCAAACAATAGTAATGATATACAGTAACAATACATGTCACAAAAAATTCTTCATACTATATTGTAACCTTTTTTTGTGGTTTTGGGCCCCTTACCGCTCAGAGAGCACAAAGAGGCCAATATTGTAACTTTTTAATGAATGGGAAGATTTTTTATTCGAGTAGTTTTTATTTTTAGTAGTTGTTTTTATTTTTAAATGTTTAATTTATATATTTAATGTTTGTGCAATTTCATATACAGTGCTATGGAAAAGTTTGGAATCGTGACATACAAACACACTTCCATTCGTGTTTAATTCAAGAAAGACAAAAAGTACACTGATATTTTCAAGAAACAACAAAAAAGAAAAATATGTTAAATACGAGCATTTATTTATTGTGACATCGTCACAATGCCGGGCTGCAATTTTTAATTATAATTATAATTTATTTAATTTAAAATATATGCTCTCCACCTTAAATTAGTAGTGGCTTGCCCCTGTACATCATACTCCTTTAACTATAAAGTCTTGCCGGTCAACTATTTAACACCTTGAAAGAAAAATTTTTGAATTGAAATAACAAAATTTCTGGTTTGCATTGAAAGTTCGTATATAGTTAATTGGGCCCACCTGACCCTAAAGTTTCCATATCTGGGCTCGTCTTATGCCTGTCTAATTCCATTCTCGAGATCAAGGAAAGACACAACAGGACGACGGTGCGAATTTACTCTTTCAAATTGCAGCCCAATTAACAAAGATCTAAATCTTTTGTTGACACATATGTGACAAATTGCTCTTGTTCTGTGACACGAAACGTTGTACAACTATCCTGGAAGATCAGAAGATCATCACGAAAGTGGTCTTCGATGCTTGGAATGAGAGAGTTAAGCAGGTTATGATGTACAGTACATTTTCGAGTTGACAGTCCCTTTTAGTAGGCCTATACATAGTTTTTTAGGGGCACAGATGCACATGCACGCCCACATAAACACTGACCGAAGAATGCTGTTTGAAGATGTGTGTAAGGATGATGGTCAAGTGATCGTCATCTTTACACAATTCCAGAAGTGTTTTCCCCTTCTCCAAACGCTTGTGCTGTGATCATTGTCACAGTATATGCTAATTTTCGCTTAGTCATTTTTAGTTCAATGTCCTCGAGTTTTTACCCATTCCAGCCTTTTTTACGGTGCAGCATCTTCAAACGAGTCTTCTAGGAAACTTTCCGGAAGGAATAATCGTATCAATATAAGCGATTTCGTAGAGTTTCATTGCGGACGTTTCTTCAGGACGTTTGGACCACATGTATTGAGCTGTGATGATGTGTTCGTCGATGATTGTCACAAATCCATCTTAACATGTTGTCTTGCTTTCTAGAGATTGCTCATGGATGCCCACTTCTCGTTCGATTCGTGACGGATGAAGTTTCTCGATATTTTGTCCATATTTTGCCAACTGCGTTTTGATGACAACCACTTAACTTGGCGACTTCATATTGCGATTTCCCATCTTGTATTAATGCAAAAGTCTGCTTTTTTTAAGCTTTAGGATAATTGGGTTCGAGATGTCATGTTGTATGGTATATTGACAAAAATTATGAAATACGTTTTGTCAGGTGTTTCATTTTATAGTTTTCTGGGGTCTTTAATTTACATAAACGAATGATAATATTTGCATTAGATTATAATTTGTTGTTAATCTGGAACGATTTCATACTTTTTACCCAGGGATGTAATGATTCCATATTTTCTTCTCACCTGGCTCAATTTTGCAAACTGAAATTTCTGCGATGGCATTTGTGTTAATACTACAAATAAATCTTGGTTATTGAATAGCTTTTTCTATATCTAAAAATATCAATGTACTTTTTGTTTTTCTTGAATTAAATACGGGTTTAAGTGTGCTTGTATGTCATGCTTCCAAGCTTTTATCCAGCACTATGTAGAAAATAGCGGATTAACTACTAACCTTGCCCCTTGTCCCACTCATTGTTGAATAGAATAAAGTGACATTAAGTTACGTAATATAACCATATAGTAATACCATATCAATTAAATCACTAGTATTATTAATTATTATTTTTTTTATTTTGTGACCTAGGTTTAAGCCTCTCAGCCTAATGGTTAATGAGTTACTTAATTGTTTTTTATTTATTCTTTATTTTTTACGATCAGTAAAGATTATTATTATTGCAAATGTGCAGTGGCGTACATCAGGGTTTAATCATGGGAGAACTCATTTTAACAGAAAAAGTCATTTTTAATGCGAAATTCAATAAAATTCCCATTTTATATGACCGCTAGTCCATAAGTAGTGTAGAAATAGAAGACATGACACAGTATAAACACAAAAAAAATAAATAATTTTAATTAGAAAAAGATTTTTCGAAAATTTTCTACTGTTCTTTTTTCTTTTGCTTTGGAGGGTGTCAGGGTCCCTTTGCCTTACCTCTGAGTGCACCACTGCAAATACGTAACTTAAGAGTATTTCATCTGATTATATCAGCATTTATATGCTCATTGACAAAAATGTTATGCGCCCAGCTAGAGTTGTTCGCTGTAGCTATATCTCAGACAGTTTGTAAATAATTATATTTGTGATCAGATTGTATGTCAGGTGATGCCACCAGAGTAATTTAAACTAGCTATTCCAGTATCATATGAAAACAGGCTCACTGTATTCAGAATTTTAGGTGTAGCTGTTGTTCGGAGGTCTTCGAATGCCAGACTTAAATAACACAGTAAAAAAGGCATTAATTACGCACAGCTGACAGAGTTTGAGAAATGTCACATCATTGGGCTGATGGAATTAGGATGGCCGTTCGCCAAATTCTCGATCATCTGGGCCGTTATGATCTGACTGTGAGATATTGGATCGGTGAATACCTCAGCCAACACACATGACGAGCAGTCCTAAACGTCTCAGGCAGATCTCCAGCAGATATGATCATCTGATCTTCAGAAAAGCACGAACAGTTGCAATGGCGTGTTTGTAGCATATATACTTCTGGCATTATAGATCTGGATTAGCAGTTGGTACAGTTCATCCGTTAGAAAATCTGTAACAGGATAGCATATGGTGCTATATGATCAGGCATGCCTCCATGTCTAACCATATTGCCACAAGATGAGATCTACAAGCTACTAAATTTTTCTTTAAAATGTATCACTATTTCACTGGACATCGCCTCTTGCTACTATGATATTATAGTCACTTATTACCATCGTCATTACGTTCGCGTTAATAAGTTTTTTCGATTTTAATGACTCCTCCTTGGTGCGTAATATTTCTGTTAATGTGTGTATAGTGAAAACATCTGTTACTACTTGTACTTTCACTATAGTTATTGCCGTTACTATCATGTTAAACTACTTGAGCCAAAAATGTTTTTTGTTTATGTTTTCAATAGAAATATATTCTTATTTATTGACTTTAGAATATTTATCTTTTTTACAAAATTTGTGTTTATAAAATCGTAGGAACTTCAGCTCTATCGTTACAATAATAACTATCATATAATTAACATCTTTCAACTCTACACTATAGTCTATATAAAATTTTGCCATTTGTTATGCCATTGTGATCCAAATTTTAATAGTAATATTTTAAGTTTTATATTAAATGTTTTCAACACAATATTCGTTTTATATTATTTCAATTATATCATCCGATCAATTCATATTATATGATCAAGTGTCTTCCATTATTTTCGATTTGTACAAAGCCAGATTTTGTTATCATGATTGCATTTTGTACAATTATTTACATTCAAATTATTCATAATTTTAATAATAGTAATAATTCTTGTATTAATAAGCAACAGGAATTTTCTTGATTCTGCAAAGACGTCTACAAACCTTAGATGTAATACATCATCAAAGAATCTTCTCCTTATTTAAGTATTGGATAGTAATTCTGGAATACTATTTTCCTTTGATACATTATACGATTGAAATTAGTGAAATTTGTTTTCGTCGAGTTAAATAATCTCAAACAGCAGTTATTATTTTACATTCATTTTTTGTTTACGAAAAAGACAACAAAGTCTAAAGATTTGAAAATGACAGCTAATAACTAAAATATTTTCAAATGAGTTAGAACACATAGAAGAATTTTGGAAAAAAATAGAAATTGTTTAAAAACATATTGAACAAGAAATCTATAATTTTTTTTCGACAGAAAACAAACAGAGACCACAGAAAGTTTAAAAATACAGTAATGCTTCGTCTTACGTTTCCTGTTTTTACGAAGACAAACATTAACGAACATTTGAAAATAAATAGCAAAAAAATCAAAAACGTGATAAAAAGAAGACAAAACACAAAAACAAAAGCATAAGTGTAATATTGTAATTGTTAGTAAATTTAGCTACATTTTATTGAAAAACTAGTAACTATTTTGATGACCTGGCAACAGCGCTTTTATTGTGTATTTAACGACTTTGTGAGTCATTACGCTGTACAGAGCAATTTTTAGTTCATCGTAAACTTTGTTGTAGGGATTGCTAGAAAAGTGAAAGTTTTGCTAATATATTTGTATGTAGAGAATAAATTTAAAATGACATTTAAATGATTCTGATTCAACTTCAGTCAAAAAAGAAAAGAAAAATACAGACAATTATCTGCGATTGAGGAAAAATGGAAACGATTCGAGGCATCGAATTTGATGAGCGTCATTTTGCTGTTTGTAAAGCCTTAAAGTTGGCATCATCTACAGTTTCAACAATAGGAACCAATTCAGATAATGTCAAGTGTTCGTAATATAAATATGTCAAGAACTTTATATAACTCATAAGGAGTGAAATAATAGAAAAAAAACTGGAAACATTATTAGTGATGATATGAACAAAAAGGTTCCTATAACTCAAGCAGTAATAAAATAAATAAAGAAGCTGATAGAAAGTAATCATTTGTGGCAAGTAGTGGTTAGTTTTTTTTTGTTTCAAAAGTCATACAAATTTCACGATGTTAAAATTTCCGGCGAAGCAGTGAGTGTTCGTAGAACCGCAGCAACTGAATATACTGTTGAATTTCAGAAAATGAATTGAATAAGTGAAGATGGATACATTCTTTACTTGGTTTGTAATGTTTGGTTTTAAATGAGACTGCTTTGTACTGAAAAAGTTGTCTAGTAGGACATTTATAGAGTGTGATGAGAAATTCACTTCTGGTTTCAAAGACCGACTTTCGTTGCTGTTGGGCACAATGAGTCAGGCATATTGAAGATAAAGTAACTGTACCAAGCACACACAGTGTTATGAAAGGTGTTGATAAGACTTGTTTGCCTATTGTTTGGCGTTTAGATAAAAAAAAAAGCATGGTTAACTCAGACAATTTTAGTGAATGGTACTTATTATATTAGAGGTCTCAAACTCAAACGCAGCAAAGGGCTAGTTAAATAGACGTATATAGACCCGAGCCGTATACAATATTATTCCGTAAACAAAAACATTGTAATTTTTAAAAAAAGGCTCAAACAAAGGCCGTTTTGTTACCAGACCTTTACGACTTACGTAAACAGTTAAAAGTTTGAATTTTTTCTGTTTTATTCCTTGCGAACTGTTAGAAACATTGATTTTTAGAAAAGAAATCATAAAGGGGCCGCCGTTTGCGACCCCTGCTTTATACTTTTCTTTAGAGATGGAAAAATTTTGTGCTGTAAATAACATGCCAAATAAAGTTTAGTCCTTGATAATGCTCCTAGCATTCAACAAACTTTGAAGATTAATATACTGATATTTTACCTTGCATGTTAATATGGTTTATTTGTTATCAACACTATGTCCTTTTTACAGCCAATAGACCAGAGTGTCATTGCAGCCTTCAAGGCTATTATTTACACACAATCTTCAGAGGGATTGTCAAAGCAGTGAAGCCATCTGATTTGTTCTGTGACAGACTACTAAAACTCCACTAATATTATTAAGAGTATAGCAATCGTTTCAGCAGCCTGAGAAGAAGCGTCAGTTATGTATGAATGGTGTTTGGCGTATTAATGAGTCGATTCCCGAGAAACTTTTATAAATATAACCAAAAACATTTTAGATTAATTAAAAACGGGAGAACTTTGTTGCATATTTGTTTTAAAATGATTAGAATTAAGAATATTATTATTAAAAATAACTAATGTTTATGAACAATATTGTTTACATTGATATAGGTATATATATATATATAGGCCTATATATTTTTTTTTATCTAAAATGTTACTGGACTTTGTTTATTTTTTTTAATTAATGGATAAAATTGATCAAAATAATGAAAATATTTTTATTAAATTTAACCAATTCTTATAGCTATTTATTCCATTTATCTGTTCAAATTCTATTATATTTTATACAGTATATGTATATATTTTGTTTATTAACTTAACTACCTCATTTGAATTAATATTTTTTTAATCAAATGTCAGTAATTACTACACCAAACTAAAACAAAGTAAGTTGTTTCTAAGCGATTCTAATTTAAATAATATCTGATGTTTTATGTGCAAAAGAGAAAATTTTATTATTACATTGTCCTACTTAAACCGGCAAATGTATTATCCCAATGAAGACCAATCGATTTGTCTTTGTTATAAATTGCTAAAAATTAGTACTGTGTATGTGTAATTTATATTTCTTAAAAATTTATTGGATAGTTTTAATTCAAATAAAACTCCAATATCCAGCTTAATAGGACTTTTTTAAAATTCATTAAGAAACATGGTTTTGCATTTCTTACTGTTGGCTATGTAATCAATATATCTCTACGCATAATTTGTTGCTACATATTTGCTAATTCTTTTGCATGAAAAAATATGTAGAAACATTATCAAATTCAAGTACAGTACATCAGTACGATCATTGAATAGACAGTTTTAAGATTAGTAATATTTTGTTTACGCCGAAATACCTTCTATTAGTGCTCACTTAAAAATACTTTTTAAATGGTAAATAAAATATTTAATAGTTATTATGATAGTGTTAAATAAGCGTATTAATTATTAATATCAGAATTTTTATGGGTCGAGGAAATTCTGGAAAAGTGGGAGAATTATCAAGGAAAGGATTTTAGATAAAATGAAAAGTAGTTGGGAAATTTTTACTTGCCAGTCTTACAGCAAAATTAACACTGTTACAATCTTAAATCTTTTGTAAGCATTTGAAGATTTGCACACTGTACGAGACCATTTCAACTCGATAACTAGTTTTAATATTTTTTGTATCAAATCGATCATATACGATAGAATTTATGTGATCTGTTTAAACAGCGATTATGCTTTTGTAATATAACGTTTTCACTTAAAAATAAACATTTTATAGGTCCTTACCAAAAACTGTCAACATTGGAATTTTTCTGCCAGTCTGGCTTTCTCTAAACCGTTTCATACAGTGAATTGGATCAGCTTAACTTTTTATCGGATTATATCAGTTGTAAATTAGCATGTTTGGTGGAAAAGTTTCAGGTGGGCAGCCCTGTAAATTTTAAGATTGCGAAAAGTGTATCTGGTTTGAATCCATTTATTCACCAAAACTAACCTGAATGTGGCTATGGATGAGCTCGTAAAACATTAGGCCTATCATGTGACTGCAATGATGGCAGATCGTATTACAAGGAAGTTCAATGAATTAATTGTTTCTCTCGATGGATCCATTTGAAAATTTACATTGACATTTTCAACTGAACCCATGATCAACTTGACAAACTTTACTTCGACTTGCTCAGTGAATAGGTAAACTGCAAAATCTGTACATGTTTATCATATATGCGGTGTGCTATTCTAAGGGAATTCATACGTTGAGTTTGGATTTTCTGTAAATAAAGGGATTCTTTTCGAGGATGAACACGAAGAACCATTACTAGTGTTACAACAAGTAAGTTATTTTACGCTATTCATAGATATGGTGGAATTGAAAATGTTAATTCTCTATCGGAATGCAGTTCATAAACGAAATCTGGTCTTTGAAGAAAAAGAGACAAAAGCAATTTAACGTTTAACAAAATGGAATTAAATTTCTGAGCTTCAGAAGAAGCAGAATTAAGTTAACCTGGCACAACGGTAGAAGTAGAGAAAAATTAAAAATCAAATTTTTTAAAGCTATGAAAACAGACTAATAATAAAATTTAAAAAATAATGCATTTTTTATTTCCTTTTTAAGTGGTTTTAGCATATTGTTGATAAATATTCTAATATGCAGTATATATCGAAAAAAATTGTGGAAGCGATCAGTGAAATCGGGAAAAAATCAGGAAATTTAAAAATTTGAAGTAGGTAGACACTCCTGTGTAATTATTATTATGATAAACTTTACTGTAATTTGAACGTAGTTCCGGAAACTCAACTCTCGATAACTCGACATTCCGTAAAACTCGTCGTGTGGTTCAAAAACAAAATACATATACCGTAATCTAATTTTTACATCTGTAACTTAACCCTAGGTAAGTTACTGTTATTCATCGGTAAAACTTGATTATAGCATGAATTCCACGTATTAACAAAGAATATAATCCTTTTTCCCAGCTGCCACTGCAGAACGCCACGAATGTAACTCGAAAATAGCAACTGACTAGCCAATATATGTATATATATTTTTTTAAAATTAAAATATAACTACAAATAGATGTATTCGCTTTTGGTGTAAAAGTTAATAGGTATGTGAATTTGCACATATAATACTCTTTACGAAAATTTCTCTATTTAGACTAGAATCATTGCTATGCCGCTGTACGTTAAACAAATTCATTAATTTAGCGGAATTCCGCTAATATTGGCTATATGTTCCAGCGGATGAATATATTGTATTAAAATGAGGGTCAAATTTTATAATTTCGTTCTACCACTTTACTTATACAGGAGTCCGTAAAACTCGTCGACTTCTCAGTCCGCAATAAGTCGAGTTTACGAGACTCTATTGTAATTATATAAATTAAAAAGGAACGGCAATTTTACCGATTTTGTCAGTTCACTAAAATTACAATAAATATGTAAATTATGACAAGGTATTGTTACATCTAATTGTTTACTGATGACAAATATTTGGCCAGAATTAACCAACAAATATTGCATGTCCATGTTTACGTTATTGTACGCTGCTTATTTTTGACTCATACGTCATTAGTGAACGTATTTTATTGTTTCGTCTATTCTAATTTGTCAGATTATCAACAAATGAACGAAGGCGTAAAATAACATTTTATTTTCATGTACAAAAAGCACGAGTTCTGTCTGCTAAGATACAGTTACTTCCTTCTAAATCGCCACTTATTATGTATTATTGGACTGTGTTTACACGATCTTAGTGTTGTACCGATTTAAGGTAAGGTCGCCTTTTGCGCCTCCTTGTCCAGTTTCACTGGCGAGTTGGTGGGTCGTTTCTATGGTAACCGACAGGAAAGACGGTCGAGCAGCCCACACGGACAGTGAAAATCCGGTTTAAATGTAAACACCTGCTTAGGCGTAAGATTTTTTATCATTTTTCTTTTTGCTTAGTTTAAGCATTACTTTTGGCAAGTGATAAAGAAGACACTTTTTAAACTTAAAAGCAGGGCTACTTTAAAAATAAATCAGTGTAATTGAGTGATGAAATACATCGATTTTTACATTAGAATGGATAACAGTCGTACTCTAACTTATTTGTTTCATTAAATTAACAATTGAAAATAGATAAAATTAAAATTGTTGAAAAGAACCAGCACTTCATTTGTAATAATTGATCAGTATTAATGATTAGTACATTATTACATCATTTAATCAGCTTTAATATCAATTTTGTATGTTGATAATAAAATCTTGATACTCATATTTTAATAACTGTACATACTAATTTATAAATTAGATAAGTTTGAGCCTATTCGCTATTAATCTGAACATTTGAATCTTAAGTGTATTGAAAAATTGTCAATTCTGGAACAAGAATGTTTTAAAAATTTTTATAAATTGAATTATTTACATAGAAGCGTTGCGTAAAATTTAATTAATATATCTGTAAATCGATCTTGTTTTAGTTTGCCGAGAAGCTGTCCTATCAAATATTTTAAAGGATTGAAACTTTCCTTGTTTGTTTATGCATATTTGCAAAACGCGTAAAATATTCTATAAATGATAACAGATTTATACTGTTGATGAATTAATTAAGTAAAAAATTTCTTTGATTTCAGACCCTTCGATGCAACGCAAACGTGGACGTAAGCCCGGGTCTCGCGTTTGCAAACTTTGCAAGAAAACATTCGCTAGCACCAACGATTTTATGATGCACCAACATCATTTCCATAGCGGAGGAGGAGGAGGAAGTGGAAGTAGCGGGACCGGAAGTGGCGACGGCAGTCTGACTATATCTGCCATTGGTATGCTAAGTGGTACAGGAAGTGTGGAAACCACCACCGGTGAAGACGTCAGCCCTCACACTTTGGTGGAGACAGTTCTGTCCTTTGACGACTTGCGTGGTTCTGACAGCGAGGATCAGGAACCAGTCAACTTGATGGAGCCAACCAGTTAGACAGGTGTGCTGGGAAAATAGTTTATCTATTACGGAATCGAGGGAAACGATCCGATATACCCCGTTTCTTCGATTATTAAGTATTAATTATTATGATTAAATCGGATCTATTCCCTTTTATTCGCATACTTCCGTAACAAATAAACTGTCGTGTAAATAGATTTTTAAGTAGTGTTTAGAAAATATGTGAGGTGACCACTAATTTTATTCCTAAGATTCATAAAATCGCGTTTTGTCCCCTGTCTCTCTCACCACCTTCCTTCTCCCTACAGGGTACGGCCTGGCCAAACGGAGGGGCCGTCCACCCGTCCTGGGCATCCGGCTCCGACCGCAAGACCTGATCTGTCATTACTGCAACAAGACCTTCTCCAACAAGAGTAACTTCGACGGCCATTTAATGATGCACACGTCGCACAGGAAGAAGTACCGCTGCGATATATGCAACAAGTCTTTTCTCTGGCGGAATAACGTCTATGCCCACAAACGGAAGATTCATCAGATTCCATCCAGTAGGAGCCCGCGGCAGTGCTCCACGATGCCTTCTGCCACTCATATCGACCCATCTGCCGGTGCCGTTCAGTTGCCGGCTCGTGAAAATGCTGCCACCCCGACCACCACCAATTCCTCGGTTCTGATGATCCGAGCAGCGGGAGGAGCTTGGAAACCTGTGGACAGATCCAATTTGGAATAACCATCCCTTACTGTATCGCCCTACCCTCTCTCTAACCCTGTAAAGCAGAACCCTTAGTCCAGTTCTGAATTCTACATCAATGATATGCAAGTTGCAGGGTGAGAGAGGGAGGCAATCAGTCAATATGCAGTCTAATCACTGTGTTGTTTGTAGTGTCGTCTGTGCTTCTTTTTGTATTCTCTGCACTGTTTATAGCGGTTCACGATTTCTTGCTGTGCGATCCGTGTGATCGATGGATAAGAACTAAAAATCACCTTTTACGATGAAGAAAGACAACGAGCGGACGGAAGACCTACGAAGTGCCCAAAATGCGATAACTTAAGCCTTTCTCTTGTTGTTGTTGTTATTGTTGCCATTGCTGAGTTCAAAAGATGATGAATCCGTGGTCCTGGGAGACAGCGCTACAAGCCCTTAACCTCTGAACACCGCACACGGGACGAGTCTGAAAGGGTCATTAAAGGTCACACTTAACAAAATGGGAAAATCGTAATACAAATAAAACGCGTAAAATAAAATTTATAAAATTTATTTAAAAAATAGTAAAAATTTATACAAAAATGAACAAATAAAAATAATTAAATATATAAAAATTATCCGCGAACGAATCGATTGGAGGAGGGGAGAATTTCTTCTTCCGTTCGGTTAGTTCGAATTTTTACCACCGCATGATGTTGGCGCTGTTATTTAAGAACTTAATTAATGATGCAGACTCGATCGATCCGTTGTTAGACACTTCAACAGCACTTCTCATCACCGATGGACCCTTTCGGCCGCAGTCCACCCACCGTACATAAACGTACGCACACTTTATGTGTACATAAAGGGGTAACGGTAAACAAAAGAAGCCTACTGAACTATGCAGTAAATCGTTCCCCGTATAAATGTACACGATACAAATGCATTTAATGTCAAACGCTCAGGTCTTTTGTCACTCAGTTTTAGTGATCAATTTCAACTATTCAATCTCGTCGGAAGACAGTTGTCAGTCCAAAAAATTTGGCGCCTGGACTCTGCTGTTTTTTGCAAGCGGTGTCTTCCGCCTTTAAATGTTTTTTAGGTGTCAAACACCCAGCAGAAAGTGGCGTCCTGCTTGAAGCGTCCAATGGCACTTCAAAAGTGACCGGCGGCGCTTCGAAGAACAACCACTTCCCGCACCCTCCAATTAGCATCAGCATTTAGGAGGATAAGTCTCCCTCGACCCGGGTTTAATCATCACGTGATAAATGTAGTAGGATTTGCAACGTTTATTTTTCTAGCAGAAGAACGTCCTGACGTGTTTTGTGGTAATAACCTTAGATTAGAAATCGTGTTTTAGATAAGGCTCCACCGAAGCCATAGTCGACCAATTGTAGCTGATTGTGTGTAGTCAAAAGGTTATTTTTATTTCTTTAGTAGCCGTAGCTTATGTAATGTAGTGTCGACAGTAGATGTACGTGTGTGTTTTAGTAATGTGTGTTTTGTGTCTCATATCTAATCTCTCTGATCATATATCTCTGCGTATGTCTTTGTTTGTGGTGGAATAAATATATAAGCCATACATATTATATACATACATATACACGATCATCATGTCTTTGTATCAATTCGTAGTGCTTGCTTAAACATCAATAAAGAATGATAATCACTATTTTGCTTCGTTCCTTTATGACGTTCCGATTTTACGCAAACATATTACATAAAATTACAAATCAATATATGTATATTTAAAAATGTATTTAATCGCGTTGTACTCTAGCGGGAAGGATGGTGGGATAGAGTGCAACAAACACTAGTCGTTCGGCGTGCGTGACGTTTCTTATATAAATTTAAGTAGTGTTAACGAATTAATGCGTTCTTTAACTATAAGTAAGTCATTCTCTCGTTTCGATGGAACTAAAGTTTCCATCGAGATATCCGTCTAGTTATTAAATCGACATCCTTCAAAAAACTGAGAATTTTTAAATTTAAAAAAATAATAAAAAGGCAACTCCGATGGATTCATCTCGAATAATGATAAGAAAAAGGTCCGTAAATTAATATATTATTTATCATGCAATCGCGTCTATAATTGATTTCGGACGTGATACTAATAAAGGGTATTCCTACCCCCATACCAGGTGTTTCAAGTCAGCCGTGTATGATTGGATTGCCACCTAAACCCTACTACTGCGACGATTGCGGCAAAACATTCATCTCCATGCCATCTTTAAGAGTACACCGTTATTACGAACACAAGTGTCGAAAGAAGTACCCATGTATGGTTTGCGGGAAGGTCTTCAAACGTAAGCATAATCGCAGCTGTCATTACCATATTCACGGATTAAGAAAAGACCAACTTCCGCCTGATTCCGAAACGTTAAGTTAAAAATTTTCGCGGTGAGTTCGGTAGTTATTAAAGAAAAAAAATTAAAAAATATTCAATGGACGAATGAAATAAAAGGATTTCTTTTCCTTTTCTTTTCGTTTTTATTCAGGACTGGAGCGATCTAAAGCCAAACCGTTCCGTTGTACAATATGTCTGAAGAATTATGTCAGTGCTTCTTGCCTACGAAGTCACAAGCATTACCAGCATACAAACGTCAAGAGGTTGCAATGCCCGTACTGTCCGAGAGTATTTAAGAGAAATTTTGATTTCAAGAACCACGTTTTTTATGTTCATGAGGCCAAAATGGAAACAGTTTTCACTGGAAATATATAAGAAAACTGATCATGGTTTGTAAATGATTTTATTAAGAGAAATTAAAGACGTTGTTCTGTTTTCCTGAAAATATTCTTTGGTCATTATTTTATAAATTTGCTTTAGATACTATAAGTTTATTATTAAAACAAAAAAAAAACAGAAAATAATAATATATTTTACTACCTTAGAATTAAATAAATTAGGTCGTAAAACGGTAATTTATATTCTACATTTATCAAAATGAGACATATAGCAGGAGACATTACCTTATAAGATCATTTACTTTATTAAAAATATGATTATTATTTTAATGGTATAATTATCATTTAAATATAAATTTTCCACGCTTAGTTTTCTGTCTAAAAATATTGCGTTTCTGTCTCGATTAATAACTCTTTCACATTAATTATTGAAATTTATGATAGCGCATTATTACCTGCAATTTAGACTGACTAAAACATTAAACTCTCTTACTTAGGAGTAGGTATGACGGATGAGATTGTAATTTATTACTTATAGGAACCTGGTAAATGCTCTTTACTAATATATCTAAATTTGAATTTCTAATTCTCAACGGATAAAACTCGAAGGAAATTGAGTTCTAATGTATTAACTTACCAACAGATTTCTTTTATAATGCGACGAAACTGATATAAAATAACTTTTTATACATAAATTAAGTCAATAGTTTAACTATAATTATCTAGCCTTAAAATATAATTTTATATACTTAAAAATTTAATTTGTATTTTAATAAAGTTTTCCAGAAGTTTGAAAGATGAAAGGAAAATATTGTATCTCCGTTTGTTTCTTATAATCCTCTACTAACGAAAATATCGATAACAGGCACAATTTTTATTTTTAAATTAATCAGCATTTATACAATGAAACGTTTAAAAATTTGTAATTTATGATAATGTTAATAAATTAAAATATTTATTGTAATTATAATATAAATAAAACTAATTCTGCCATCCAGCAGGCCGACCTTTCGTCGTACCTTACGTCTCGTACGTCAAGAAAGCCTTCCTGTGCGATGACTGCGGAAAAAGCTTTCGTTCGGCTCCTTCCCTCAGAGTTCATCGATACTACGAGCACAAAAGTGCCAAGAGATACAAATGCAACATCTGTGAGAAAATATTCAAAAGGAAACATACGCTTCTTCGTCATAGCAATACTCACATGAATATAAAAAACTGATTATATAGAAGTTAAAACATTGTTATCGGCTCAGGAATTGATCTATATTGATATAGGCTTATATATTTTTCATTTTCCTTCTTTGTTAAAATCTAATCTGTAAATTAAATTATGTCAATTAATTATGTTGTATATATAAGTTGTATATTTGTTTCGGAAAATTTTTTATTAGTTTTATGTCATAGTGAATGCTTTACGTAGTACGTAACGTGTTGCTCTTTAGTCGATAAGCACCTTATACTACAGTGTACAATAATTGAGTTCAATAAATCTTCCACATTCCTAGGAGAAAGATATCGAAATGCCGAAAGTGGAGGGAAGCTGTATTGGTGCGGAATCTGTTACAAGGAGTTCACCACCGCCTTCTCTTTGAAACGTCACCAGTCCATTCATAACCCGAACTTTAGAAAGTATCAGTGTCACATGTGTTCACGTCATTTTACTTGGTTCGATAATCTCAGAGCTCACATGGTGGGTATTCACGGGGTCAAGATGAAATTTGGACGTTCCAGATCTCAAAAATGGAAACAGCAGTGATATGTTTTGATTTTTTTTTTCCTTCTTTCTAATTCGTTTGTAACAAATGGAAGAACCGGTGCGATTTTTCTTACAGAACAACCTGCAACCGAAAGATTATCAAAAGAGAAATTACTATATTTGTTACAAATTTTAATAGGTAATTATTAAAATCACGTTCTATGAATCGTGTAAAGGAATATAAATATGTGTATATATTAAAAGGGAAAGTTATACGCGTGTTTAAGCTACTTTTCAGTGACGTGGCAGGTGATCTTTAAGAAATGACGCGCCGGTTTTGGCAATGGGAAAATTATTTTATGTATTTTAAAGAAACTCAACATAAATTGTTTTTCATTAATAAAAGAAAAAAATGTTCGTCCATAACATTGTAAGAAGTAAGTTTTATGGGGATTCTATTCTTAGTTTAATTATTGTTATATATTAAAAAAAGAATTAAATATAATTAACTTTAAAGAATAAATATATTATTTTTTTGCAAAAATGTTGAATATATACTACATACACATATATTTAATAAATTATTGCAACTCGTACAGGTTTATATGGTTTCAGTAAATAAAAAAGAAAGAGAAAGAAATGTCATGTTCATTTTTTATATTTAATTTGATAAAGTTTTGTGTAGAAGACAACGTTTCTTTCGCTCGCATTTCGTAACCAAATGAACAAACGAGTGAAGGTGATCGATAAAAATACAAAACTCAATTCCTTTCCATGTGGCGCCATCTGTTCGAGAATTTTTGCTTCATTTGAACAATGATACTCAATTATTCTCTCATTTTATTATTTTTATAAGTTCGTTATCTGTTTATTTTTTTAAAAGCGAATTAGATCAAATTCCATACATAATAATTATGAATTACAATAAATTATTTTGAATTGCGATACAAATTCACTTCTAATCAATAAAAGTGAAAAATAAAAATGTTAAGAACAGTTTTTTTTTTAAATGTGTGTATAATAACTAAAGATCCGCTATTTGAAATTAGTACACGAAATGTAGATTTGAACGTATTAACTCGCACTGTTTTGAACTATTGATAGAATTTCGTATGTTTATTTTTATTGGAAAACTTTTGAATTATAGTAAATTCGCGTTTCCAACAATAATCAATTAGTAATTTAAATATTAATAATAATTAGAGTACATTGGAAACACAATATAGCTCATATAACAATAATTAGTTTTTGCAGTAAAACGTTAATGGTTCCATAAAATTAATCTTCTTAATATTTGTTTTTAACTATTCAAATGATGAAAATGACTTCAAGCATAAAGCTATAAATGTTTTTGAAAAAATATTGTCTATTATAAGACTATTATTAATTTGGATTTATAGCTATGCACAAATTACTAATAGTCTTATTTGAATTAACGGCATGATGTAAGAACTATACTTTTGCATAACCTATGCAAATATTTTTGCATACTAACTTGTAACTTGCATATTTATACCTTCGTATGTCTTTCTTAAACTATTAAGTACCATTTTTTAAAGTTTTTATGGCGTTTTCTTAAGAATTTCTAAAAGTGATAATTTATCTTTGACAACATTTTCCTAGATTTTTATCGAATTTAACGTATTCTTAAGTGTTTGTGATCAATACGACTTACTTTGTGTGACTGTTTTACACGTAAATAATTGATTATACTTTATACAAATTGTTACTGTGTATATGTATATTAATATATTTACATAACTATTGAGTACGATCAAAATCGTAATGATGAAGTTTAGATTCGGCATTAGAGTTCCATATCAGTTCTGATCGAATCATATCTACAGTCTGACAGGTAAGTGTAGATATTTTGGGAGAAAATAGTCCGAATGAAAAAAAAAAAATGTTATGTCGCGAAAAAGCATGCTTTTTGTATGCAGGTAGGCTACGTTTTTACTAGTATCGTAAACAAAAATCGTGAGCAATTACGAAATATTTGTTTCTTAACAGGCAGATTACGGCATACGGGTAAAGAAGAATTGAAAGACAAAGTGTACAGCTGTCCAATATGTGGCCAGAGAATGCATTATCGAGGTAATTTGAAGCGTCATTTGCAAGTGAAACACGAGTCATCTCGACAGTTTTATATCTGTGATCTATGCGGACGAAGTTACAACAGGAAAGATAACTACGTGGCTCATTTCAGGACTCATATGAAGACGTATTGAATTGACGATGTACGTAATCCGATGTCTGTTGTCAAAAAATTTAAAAGATATTTTCAGAAATATATTTCTCTGGAAATCTTTTATTATTATTATTTTTAATATATAATTGAATTTCAGGAAAATAATTCCTCTTCCATCGATTAATTTTAATTTTTTAACGTTAATTTAATACATTGATTGCATTGATATAACTCAATTCGATTGTACGAAATAATATTTTTTTAAGTAAAATATTTAAAAATTTTATAGCGTTTAAAATATTTTAAACATTTTAAAATGGCGATTTTCCATTTTTACAGCCACCGATCGATTAGAACCAAAGCAAGAAAAAACAAAAAAGAAACGTATAAAACTCTACAGCTGTTTTGTATGTGGCCAGACAACTTGTTATCGTCAAAACTTGAATCGGCACCTTCTTAAACATCAAAACGAACATCAGAAATATACTTGTGATATATGCGGCCGTAGTTATAACAGACGGGATAACTATAAAGCCCATTTTAAGACTCACAACAAAAAATTTCGTAAGACGTGATGATGATAATGATGATGATGATCCGTGTTGTCTGTTGATAATTTGTTGTTTTCTAGAAACCAAAAAACAATATAAATAAATAAATATATATATATATATATAAATGCAGTATTTGAAATTTTCGACGGTGACCGAGATTTATTATTAAACTCGTTAAAAAGTTCCTGCGTTGATATTCTGGAATATATATTTCTAAGAAAATTCATTAATTTGTTAAGTTGGGAAAAATAAACAGACATTTTAATGACAGCTGCAGCTAATACTACAATTAAAAATCGAATGACGACGATCCGATTGTAAATATTAAGAAAAATATATCGTAGTAATTACCGTGTAAAATATATTTATCCTTATATAAATGTAAAATAGTTTCGGTATTCTCTCTTTCATTCTAAATAATTGCAGGCAAATCGTCAGTTTAAAATAACTGAATTAGAACCAAAGACAATCGTCGACACTTCTTGAAAATGTGTTAGATTTTTATCAGGTTTTTTGTATACAGAATAAGAAAAAAAAAGTTCATTAAAATTATTCTTAGGCTTTGAATATGATTTATTTAAACGAATAAAATTGATTTATCTACAATCTTATGTACACTTTGGGTAGAGGAGGGAATGGTAAGAGTGTACAATTAAATGAGCTTCGCTAATTAAAACATTAGTACTGTATTTTAATCGAAAACATTTTGTAACAAACGTGTAGTTTAATTAATTTTTATTTTATTTTATATGATTTTAGTTGTAGTTATTAATAAGTCTCTAGGTCGTGTTGAATTTGCATAAGTTCTTCTGAGAATAAAAATTTTGGATTCGGCGAAGTCGAGTTACGACACGATAGAAGACTTGTGTGAGTTTCCTATGCAAATATATTTAATTATAATTAGTAAATTATTTTAGCTTTTACAATATTTTACGGGTTAACGATATCGAATTGGTCTCTAACGATGATGTATCTTTTCTTTCAAGTGTGTAGGCCTTCCATGTCTAGGACGTGTCCGATATGTTTCAAAAGTTTCAACTGCGCTACTACTTTCTGGAGGCATTCGAAGACCCATCAGCCCAATCCTCCGAGATTTTCGTGCTTTATATGTGGCTACACGTGCAATCGCAAAGATAATATGGTTCGTCATCAACGCTTACGACATCCCTTCCATTCCGATGTATCGACATTGTAATTACGGAATACGAATTTAGGACTTTCTTATTCTTTGCAGAGTTATTCACCACTTGTAAAGAAAATTCTGAAGTGGTGAGTCCCATTATATTATAGATTTCAATAACACCTGACATTTTAATTGCGATTCCGAAACTAAAAACTCATTCCAATGTTAAAAATTTTAAACTCCGTTTTGTAAAGAAAACCCTTAAATTATCCGTAAAAAAGATAATTAAAGGCATTTAATTAAGCTAAAAAAACTTTTTTTTATATTATTTTCTTACGATTCTTTATTTTTTGCTTTAGATGGTGGGCCCTATTGGAATTGTACATTATCCGGAATATTAAGCGGAAATTTCATCGAATTTTTAACATATCCATGCATAATTTAATGCTTGATACTGTTATTTTTTTTAAATAAATTTATTTATAAAATTTAAAAGCAAAATTTTGACTGCTTAAAATTAATTTTTTAATGGAGTTAAACTTAATTCCTTAAAAAATATATGAAGCGACATCATTCCGAACTCTGTATCACTGATTCCTTATTGCATATAGAAACCCAAAAAAAACTTATTGACCCATAGTATATTGTCAATTTAAAAATGTCCTATAAAATTCATACTTATGTTTTATCAGATTAATTATCAATATAATCCTATATTAATTGAATAAATGGAATTAGCGAGACGTTTATATCTCTCTCGTAGGTTCGAAGTCCAGGACGTGCCCTATTTGTTTACGAACATTCTACGACGTGCCTACTCTTCGAAGACACGCCAGGATCCATCAGCCCAACGCTCCGAAATACATGTGCGACATTTGTGGATATAATTCCATCTGGAAAGATTCCGTTGTACAGCATAAAAGAAGAATACACGATTTAAAAAAATAAGAGATAAACAACTCGTTTCTATTTCTAGAAAAAGAAATTGTTCTTTGTTGTACACAATTGTTTAAATTATATAAAATTAACGAGAAAGATCTGTTTTTAAGTGTTATAGCATTTTAATAGAGCACACTTTGGGTGTGGAGGGTTTGGAAAAGTGTACTCTGGCTCAATAATTCTTCGCTTAGTGCAATACAGAGCTTATAATATATATTTTAATAAATATTATTGTGTTTATATATAATATTTATATTATTCTTTAAATTTTAACTTTATCTAAACTTAAAAAGTATAAAAAAAAGCATTAGGCTTGGCCTAATAAAATTAACTTATTATATTACATTAAGAAGAATTAATGCTTTACTTTATTCTTATGTATCTAACATATTTTAAAATAATTCTAATTAAATAAAACTGAATAAAGATATCAGAAATGTAATTCGAAAAATTAATTTTTCTTTTTAAAGACGTAGCTTGAACGGTATATTTATTTTAAGTTGAATTCAATTACATAATTTTACTGTTACATTTTTTATTTATGACCGAAATAAGTTAATGTAAGTTTATGCAACATTAACAGTACAATAAATTGTTTTATTTAATAGAGTAGAATAAATGGAATCATTTTTTATAAATTGAATGTAGGTTCGGTTAAAACAGTTGTGTGTAATCGACATTACTCAGGAGCATTTGCAAGTAATATCAAAGCTTTCGGATAAATCACTTTTTAAACAACGTTTTTAATATTTAAAAGTTATATTTCTCTTTATAAAATACAGGTATGCGCCGCTTTATGACAGAATGCGTTTCGAGAAATACGTCTTTAAGCCAACATCGCAGACAAACTTATAGGTTTATGGTATTATGTCTACCATTCAAATAGGCTGTATGTAACACAATATGTATTTATGTATCTAAACATAGAAAAGATACAGGTGGCTACGAATTAGCTCCATTATAATATTATGGGACCTTCGTCGTTAAGTGGAGCATACCTGTGTAATTAAAAGTTATACTTAAAGGCCATGTATTCTACAGAAAAAATTTAGTATGTTCTATATAGGCCTAAATGTATTAATCCGATAGTTAACTATACATTTAATGTCGTTGAATTTATAACGAAGTTCTCTCTATTTGATACACTAAAAAGACAATGATTATAATTTAAATCTTCAATATTAATGTTGAAACATAGCTTTTGAATGTTAATTTTAAAGTGATTTAGAGAAAGGAACAATTTTTAAGTATTATTATTCATAAATTTAAACAAGAAAATAAGTAGTAAAGACCTTTCTTATTTATATCAATGAAAAGAAGACAAAATATTTACGTTACAACCTGTTTTCTAGCAAAATTGAGAGAGTTTGTCTGTACTTTTTTATGGAAACAATTACACAGTTGGAAAACCGTTTACGAAATATATTATATTTTTATGATTTGTAAACATATTTGCTAAATGTGCTTTTCTAGATAACCGATGAAATCTGATAAGGTATTTGGACATGACTGTTCCACTTGACAGGTAATAAATAACTGAATCATCCGTGTATTAACGATTACTTTCAAACGTCATTGAAAGACTCTAATCGCCGAGCGATTACCGTGCTTTCAATGATAATTAAGAATTATTTTTAAACCTGTTTCCTTTACAAATAATCCTTAACAAATTATATTAACAATGTAGTGATTTGAGACGAATAACGTTGCTATATTTAAGGACATCACCTATATATAACTACGACGCCGAATAACGTTGCTATATTTAAGGACATCACCTATATATACACTTTGAACCCTGATCGTGAATAGGGAAAGTCAAGTGACTCCGTATTAATTCCACTCTAATCTGGGTGTTAATTTCGAAAATTAAAATTATATTTTTAATGATAAAGTGGTCATTTATACAGAAATAAAAATTTTTACAATGAAAAAGTAGGTATTTTTCTTCCTGTATAAATTATAACAATGCATAACCTTAGAAAATTAGTGACGAAAACCTTCGAATACTGTTATATCCAATCAAAATGGTTTATAAACAAGAATAAAGCTTCCTAAATATAAGTGTTATAAGTTATTGGTCCATTGTATTTATAAAAAAGACGAAAATTAAAACAATTATTATATATTTAATGTTGTTTTTATATTGTTTATAGGTTCGAAACCGTCAAAGAGTACTTGCCCCGTTTGTCAGAAGGAATTCTACGATAGAAGTACATACAGAAGGCATTCCAAACTGCATCAACCCAATGCTCCTCGCTATCGTTGTGACCTGTGTTTCTACGAATCGATCTGGAAACGAAACGTTCTAAAGCATAGGCAATTGGTGCACGAAACAATTAAACGTGAAAAACCACCTAAAATAGGATAGAATTTTTAATTATAAAGTTATTTTAATATTCAGTACAACAAATTCTATTGAAATTCCAATTTTGGAATTTCAATATTCGTGCCATAAATCCCCATTAAACTCCTCCTTTTTTGAATACAGCCGACAAAATAAAACTAAAGCTAAAAAAAAAGCTATAATGTGGATTTTAACTTAATATTTTTTTACATATTTTATGTTTTTAATGTTTCTTTTTTGTACTGTTGGGTACATCCGCATTTCGGAAATGCTGATATTGAATATGGGAGAGATCAAATGTTTTTATAAACCAGTAGTGAATTCTTGGAAAAAGTGCAACCGTATTTGTGATTTTGTATTCTGAGTAATCAGATTCTATAAAAAAAAGGAAAGAAAATAGGATATTTTATTTCTTTATCCTATATATAATTAAACAGCCAAAAGCAAAATGAATAAATTTCGTGCTTTGTAATAATAATGCAATGTAAAAACAAGATTTTATTATATAGATCTATAATTACTGATATTTATTTAATTTTATGTAAGGTTATTATTTTTGACTTAAATATTAATTCGCTTCCCGAAGTAATATTTAAGTTATATAAAATTTCTCATGGCCCGCAACCGATAATGAAATTTGTCATATAATTCAACGTTTTCACGAAAAAATGAATTATTTAGTGTAGTTTAACATTAATTTTATAAATATATATATATATATCAATTAATTTAATTTCGACTATAAATTATCTGTTTTTTTATGATGAAATATGAGAAAATTTCAAAAAATATTTGGTTTGTTAATGATCTTATTTTACTCACGCCTAGTTCAAATGGTATATCATAGTTTTAGATATGTTTATGTAGATGTAGTAGTAAGTATATTTTATATTCCCTCATTAGGAATAAACCATAGCAATAATAATGTCATGTATTGTATGTATATATGTTTATATATATTAGTTTCAAAGCAAATTTGTACATTAATACTTTAGTTTTTTCATTGAATCATTTCATAATTAGCGTATCATTTTTCAGTGTTCATTACTTATTTATGCTGTTCTTTTTGCTTCTAATTACATTTTCAGGGCGTTTTTAATAATGATTTTTAAAAGTAATATGGAAAAATGATATATTATTGTTTAAGCTTTTGCATACAACGCGTGTGTATTATGTGTCTGTAACGTTTGTGCTGCTTTAAAGTGTTTCTTTCTTTTATATTTTGTTTGTTTTATTGACAAACATTGTTCATAATAAAGTATCTTGGATCTGAATTAGAATAAATTTGGAAAGAGTAATTAATATTTATACTTTTACAACTTTTAAAAATATTTTTAGAGCGTTGTTTCTAAAAATATTGATCAAACAATTCTTAACAAATCGATACTATAAAGTTTTGATCTAATGTAATAATGAGTATGGAAGTTTCAGTTTTAAAACTAAATTAATTATTGGTAAATAAGCAAAGAAAAACTTAAATTTGAATGGTCGACCATTGTTTGTTTAGTTTTGTACACTGGGTCGTGGTGGGATTGGATAGTGTACAATAAAGTGTTTTTATATAATGATTCGTTTTTGGTATATCTCTGCTGTTTAAATCAAAATTCTCCATCGAATTTGTCGAAAAAAATAAAGAAAACGATCGACATAAGAAGCTGCTTTAACTCAATTTAATATTTAAATTTCTGTCCATGCCATCAAGAATTAAAATCGAGCGAACGTCCTGAACCAGAAGTGTAAATGTAGGCTTAATGTTTTTTCTTATTTTATTTTTAATGCTTTTTTTTAATTTATATATTCACCGGTTTTAAAAGGACATACATTACTTATTTTGCGGTCAATTTATGATCTTTAATAATTATTTAGTTGAAAGGTTTGATATTTATCAAATTAAATAAAATTGAAAAGTCTTTATCTCCTCTTAGGTCTGAAGATTCGAAATCGAACATGTCCAATATGTTTGAAAGTCTTCTACGATGCATGGACTTGTAGGCAGCACGTGCGAGTTCATCAACCCAATGCTCCAAAGTATTATTGCCAATTATGCAATTACACGTCGTTGTGGAAACAAAATCTAACTAAACATCGACGAATCGTGCATAAAATCGAAGCAGAAATTAGATAAATATTACATGTTTTTTATCGTTAGAACTTGTGCTGTTAATGGAAAAAAACTATCCATGGTTAAGAATGATTTCATGGATTTCAACTACAAATATCATAGTGATGTGTGCAATAGAGTTCTATGTACTTGTAAAGGTTCTTTCGTTTGCTAATATTTTAATATATTGTAAATAGCCAGCTTAGTTCCCACAATAAAAAAGTTTAATAAACTGTTTTCAGACTGTCTTTGGTTTAAATACAGAAATATTTTCGGTGTCTAAGCGTATTTTAATTAATTTGTATTCTTCCTAAAATAATTTATCTTCTTTTAAATTATATTAATAATTCACTAGCTTTTACTCGATAAAATGAAGCTAAACCTTAAGAATTGGCAAAAACAAAAAATCAAATTTAGTTTTTAGTTTGTACGAAAGTTTTACTTCATAAAAAAAGAAGAGAAAACCTTTCATGTAATATAAAAATAAGCGAATTTTTTGTTTGAAAATAGTTTACTTCCACTACTTTTTTATGTTCTTATTGAATANTAAATGCAGTATTTGAAATTTTCGACGGTGACCGAGATTTATTATTAAACTCGTTAAAAAGTTCCTGCGTTGATATTCTGGAATATATATTTCTAAGAAAATTCATTAATTTGTTAAGTTGGGAAAAATAAACAGACATTTTAATGACAGCTGCAGCTAATACTACAATTAAAAATCGAATGACGACGATCCGATTGTAAATATTAAGAAAAATATATCGTAGTAATTACCGTGTAAAATATATTTATCCTTATATAAATGTAAAATAGTTTCGGTATTCTCTCTTTCATTCTAAATAATTGCAGGCAAATCGTCAGTTTAAAATAACTGAATTAGAACCAAAGACAATCGTCGACACTTCTTGAAAATGTGTTAGATTTTTATCAGGTTTTTTGTATACAGAATAAGAAAAAAAAAGTTCATTAAAATTATTCTTAGGCTTTGAATATGATTTATTTAAACGAATAAAATTGATTTATCTACAATCTTATGTACACTTTGGGTAGAGGAGGGAATGGTAAGAGTGTACAATTAAATGAGCTTCGCTAATTAAAACATTAGTACTGTATTTTAATCGAAAACATTTTGTAACAAACGTGTAGTTTAATTAATTTTTATTTTATTTTATATGATTTTAGTTGTAGTTATTAATAAGTCTCTAGGTCGTGTTGAATTTGCATAAGTTCTTCTGAGAATAAAAATTTTGGATTCGGCGAAGTCGAGTTACGACACGATAGAAGACTTGTGTGAGTTTCCTATGCAAATATATTTAATTATAATTAGTAAATTATTTTAGCTTTTACAATATTTTACGGGTTAACGATATCGAATTGGTCTCTAACGATGATGTATCTTTTCTTTCAAGTGTGTAGGCCTTCCATGTCTAGGACGTGTCCGATATGTTTCAAAAGTTTCAACTGCGCTACTACTTTCTGGAGGCATTCGAAGACCCATCAGCCCAATCCTCCGAGATTTTCGTGCTTTATATGTGGCTACACGTGCAATCGCAAAGATAATATGGTTCGTCATCAACGCTTACGACATCCCTTCCATTCCGATGTATCGACATTGTAATTACGGAATACGAATTTAGGACTTTCTTATTCTTTGCAGAGTTATTCACCACTTGTAAAGAAAATTCTGAAGTGGTGAGTCCCATTATATTATAGATTTCAATAACACCTGACATTTTAATTGCGATTCCGAAACTAAAAACTCATTCCAATGTTAAAAATTTTAAACTCCGTTTTGTAAAGAAAACCCTTAAATTATCCGTAAAAAAGATAATTAAAGGCATTTAATTAAGCTAAAAAAACTTTTTTTTATATTATTTTCTTACGATTCTTTATTTTTTGCTTTAGATGGTGGGCCCTATTGGAATTGTACATTATCCGGAATATTAAGCGGAAATTTCATCGAATTTTTAACATATCCATGCATAATTTAATGCTTGATACTGTTATTTTTTTTAAATTTTATTCTTTTAATAAATGTAAGAATGTTTAAGTTATTGGCCTGATGCGACTGCACTCGGTAAGAAAAGTATAAGCTAATAAAAGTCTGGTTTAAAGAAGATTTACGTAGAGTTAAACTTCTCCCTTCATTTATTATCTTTGGGATATTTCTGTAGCAGCGAAGCATTGACGAAGAATCGAACTGTATATAATTAGATCCAGTTGATTCACTGTCGATCAAAATCGACTACATTAAACTACATTATACAGGGATGAGATACAACAAGAATGGAAAGAACCTCCTTAGGAAAGAGGTGTAAGTTCAAATATTTGTCTAGGATTGAATGAAGTCTCTTACTCGATACTTTAATTACGTAATCATTATTTATTATACGTTAGATCTATAATTAGTAATAAACAAGTTAAATATATTAATGATATAGAATTAGTTTTAAAATTATTATAGACGTGAAAATTGCTGTAGCTTTATATGACAATATTTTTGCTATTCGACTTACTTATAAATATTTGTTAAGTTTTTGTATTCGAGCGTACAATATTATATAATATAAAACTTTAAGTTTATTAATTATATAGTTATAAATATTATAACGTATTATAATATTAAGAGCTATTTAGTATCGACAGTAAGATTAAGATTAAGGTGTTTATACTACATTAATCTCAAGACTATAAGATGTGATAGAATTAATTGGTTGTAACTTATGAAGCAACATTTCATTACTTTTTATCCGTAATATTGATAAAAGTTTTTCATAATTATCATAAATAGTTTGAAAGAAATTATAAAAAATAGTTTATTAGAGGAAAATGTATTATCTGACTAAGTTTTAAAAAAATTCTATTATTCTTATTAGTATTTTTAATACTAAATTGATTTTCACCATAACGAGTTGAAATTATTTATACAACCGTTCAACTGTTTATTATTTTTTGTCCTATTTTAATTAGCCTATATCAACAAATAAGTCATTAATTTATTTCTACAATTAAGGCCTAAATTTTATTTTATATAAAGTATTATCTTCATAATTGGCAAATTCGAAAATTTCCCTAATTGATGAGAATTTTCTGTCAGAGAATGTACTAAACAATACTTATTCCTTACGTAGCTTACTTCTCACTGTATCTAGGAAATGTATTGATTAAGTCATGTTACTTATAAATTTTAAAATTTAAACCGTTTTCATCAAAAATATGTGCTAAATACTCTCAAAATTTTAATTAACTTCTTTGTACTATAATTTATTTTTAATTTTAAAACTTAATAAAAATAGAAATTAATCGATAACAGTTTTTTGTTTGACAAATAAAAGCAATTATTTTGAGATATTCTTGCTCTTGATATTATAATTAAAGAGCTAATATTTAACGATATAAGGTCATCTTTTTTTTTTACAAATTGTTACCTTTATAGTAATTTGCAATGCTGATGATATAGCTAACAACCGAAAGAATATAATTTTTAAGTGTTTCACTGTAATGTAGTTGTACGTTACGATAACTTATTAAATAGTGCTAATATATATAAAAATATTTATTATTTTATACTTAAAGTTTCTGTTTATTTCAGGTATAAAAGTAGAGAATCGAACGTGTCCCATCTGTCTGAAGGTATTTTACGACGCGGGAACATGCAGGAGGCACGTGCGAATACATCAACCCAATGCTCCAAAGTATTATTGTCATTTATGCAATTATACGTCGTTATGGAAGCAAAACTTAACCAAACATCAACGAATGGTGCATTCGTTGTACTATTCCTCTACGCGTTGAATATATCAAGAACAAAGAAGATACAATTTATGTAGAAAATTATTTTACAATCTCGTTTATAGACCACATAAGCTTTTTTATCAAAATTCTGATCAATTTATTTACATTTAAATATTTATATTGTGTGTGAGAAAGAGACGTAAAGACTGCAATCCATCAATACTGTGCAATATTAATTTATTTTGGTGATAAATTTACTTATAAGTAATAAATATTATTCATTTTATTGTTGAAAAATTGATTTTGGATACGAAAAGGTGGTGAAAGATTATTGAGAAATTTCTATGGATTCTTCTCAGAGGCATCCATTTTGGTTCTTGTTTAGTTTAGTGGATCCGTTTTCATTTTTCTAGAGGAAAGGTTGTAAATTATATTGTAACTTCGCGTTATATAAATGGTTTGTAAATACACGAGTTTAACTTTAAGTTAGATAGGAAATAGCGCGAAGGGATTTGCATGCGACTGAATGCGTTTTTATATCTTCCCAGCCATCGAACTATCTCGTACATGTCCCGACTGCTGCAAGGTGTTCTGTAACAGAAGCACATACTTAAGGCACTCCAAACTTCATCAACCGAACGCTCCACGTTATCGCTGTGATCTCTGCAGGTACGACTCCATCTGGAAACATAACGTTCGAAAACATAGGCGAATCGTTCACGGAATTGTGACTCGTAGAAACAACTCGTAAAATATATTGTTCGAGTTATGATTTAACGTAGCGTGTGTGATGCAATTCATGTGTTTTCTTTTAAGTTTGTAGGCTCTCAAGTTCGAAAATTTTATCTTGGCCACACCAGGAAGGCGGGAAAATAACCACGTGCAATTTATTTATGCGTTCAGAAGAGACGATCTAGTGAAGTTTAACTGTTAAAAAAAAATACGTTCGAAAAAGTGATTTTTATCGTGATATTTTTGAAAACTTGGGTTGGGGAATAATTACACAAACTTTTATTTTATTTGAAATTTAATAATTTCGTTCTCTTTCCAAGATTCCAGATGTTCGAATGGACCCGTATGTCCCAAATGTTTACGTACTTTCTACGATATCGCAAGTTTACGACGACATCTCAGGCTTCACCAACCGAATTATCCAAAGTTTTCCTGTACTTTATGCGGTTATCAGTCGTTGTGGAAAGGCAATGTCGTCAAGCACAAAAGAACCAAACACGGTTGCTTGGATCCCGTTTAAATCCACTCCAAGAGAATTTTTTTTATAAAATCCTGTAAATTATCCCGTTTTATTTGTGATTTAATTTATTTTTAGTGTCGATTTTAAGTAAATGTCTGCTATTAAACATTTAAAATTTTTCATACTTCCAAAAATTTTTATTTAATAAGAGAAAAAGATATGTAAGATTTAAATAAATTGAATATAAAAATCCAATAGTTGTTTATAGTTTTTATTTAAATGCGATTTTTGTTTGGTCGTCGAACGAGGAAACTCGTGCATTTGCTGTTGGAAATTCTTTTTGTTTTGTTGATCTGATTTTAACTTTTCTTTTAAAGATTTCAGGATCAAGACTTGGACTTGTCATCTTTGTTCCAAGACATTTTCTTCGTCTACCAATTTTTGGCGACACACACGCATTCATCGACCCGATGCACCTAAATACAAGTGCAACTATTGTAGTTACAGTTCGGAACGAAAGGATTCTGTTAATCGTCATCAACGCGTACGACATAAGTTACGCCGTTTGTAGATATTGCTCACGTTTGTACGCTTACAATGAATAAAAATCATTTTTCTAATTAAATTATTTTAATTGCAATATAGACAGTTCGAAATCAATGTACAGTTTGGGTCGTGGTGGGTTTGGGAAAATGTACATTGATTTTTATTCTTTGAAATTAAGTGATGACGTATAACATTTTTGTGTATGTTTCGCTCTAATTTTCTTAAATTTATTTCATTATAAGCAGAAAATTAAACTTAGATCTCAAGACTATAAGATGTGATAGAATTAATTGGTTGTAACTTATGAAGCAACATTTCATTACTTTTTATCCGTAATATTGATAAAAGTTTTTCATAATTATCATAAATAGTTTGAAAGAAATTATAAAAAATAGTTTATTAGAGGAAAATGTATTATCTGACTAAGTTTTAAAAAAATTCTATTATTCTTATTAGTATTTTTAATACTAAATTGATTTTCACCATAACGAGTTGAAATTATTTATACAACCGTTCAACTGTTTATTATTTTTTGTCCTATTTTAATTAGCCTATATCAACAAATAAGTCATTAATTTATTTCTACAATTAAGGCCTAAATTTTATTTTATATAAAGTATTATCTTCATAATTGGCAAATTCGAAAATTTCCCTAATTGATGAGAATTTTCTGTCAGAGAATGTACTAAACAATACTTATTCCTTACGTAGCTTACTTCTCACTGTATCTAGGAAATGTATTGATTAAGTCATGTTACTTATAAATTTTAAAATTTAAACCGTTTTCATCAAAAATATGTGCTAAATACTCTCAAAATTTTAATTAACTTCTTTGTACTATAATTTATTTTTAATTTTAAAACTTAATAAAAATAGAAATTAATCGATAACAGTTTTTTGTTTGACAAATAAAAGCAATTATTTTGAGATATTCTTGCTCTTGATATTATAATTAAAGAGCTAATATTTAACGATATAAGGTCATCTTTTTTTTTTACAAATTATTACCTTTATAGTAATTTGCAATGCTGATGATATAGCTAACAACCGAAAGAATATAATTTTTAAATGTTTCACTGTAATATAGTTGTACGTTACGATAACTTATTAAATAGTGCTAATATATATAAAAATATTTATTATTTTATACTTAAACTAAAGTTTCTGTTTATTTCAGGTATAAAAGTAGAGAATCGAACATGTCCCATCTGTCTGAAGGTATTTTACGACGCGGGAACATGCAGGAGGCACGTGCGAATACATCAACCCAATGCTCCAAAGTATTATTGTCATTTATGCAATTATACGTCGTTATGGAAGCAAAACTTAACCAAACATCAACGAATGGTGCATTCGTTGTACTATTCCTCTACGCGTTGAATATA
>NW_019384735.1:588147-621370 GCF_000671375.1 Centruroides sculpturatus | reverse complement strand
ATAAGTCAGTTCAATGATCTGAATTATATAAATATAAGAAAGTTGAATTATTTATGGAAAACTAATTCCAAAATCACCATTAGTTAAAAAATGGAGATGCATTCAGATAATTATTAAAATAGTTAGAAAAAGCTAAAAAGGGCTTTTGCTCAATTTTCCTGACACAAACAGGAGATTAAGGGGACTAGGAAAAAAGACAGATAATTTCAGACTTCCTTCCTAGTCCCCTCAATCTCCTGTGTGCTTATAATAAAAATTTAAATAAAAACAAAAGCTTAAGGCAAGTATTTTTTTGAATGAGAAACGTCTCTATTTAAAATAATATTTAAGTTTAAAAATCATAACACATTAGTAAAAAGTTAAATTGTGTGTTTAACATCTGTTATGAGAATTCATTAAAAAATAATTTTTATATTACTAATTATTATAAAAAGGCAAGCAGCTTAATTTTCAGGATAAAGATAAGTTTAAAAAATTTTTAAATGTCAATAATGGGTAAAATTTTCATTAAGTCTGACCTCACACAAGATATGATACATAATCCCCTCTATTTCTCCACCCCTTGATCTTTAACTACCAAAATATAATAGCATAAGTGCCCTATATATAGAAATAATCCAACCAACTTTCAAAATTTTCAGTTCATCAAGTCCTGAGATATAATGCAAATTAGAAGCTGACACACACTTGTAATTTTGTAAGGTTTTTTTTTTTTTACATTTTTTGGGTTCCTTGAGTGCCAAAACATTGAGAAATGCAAAAGAACCAGGGGAGGTCAAAATTTGACTGATTTATCATGGTTTTGTTGTTTCATTCTATAACAGCCAGGAAAGTAAAATTGGCAGTACACAGTTGAAATCAAATAAAAAATATAAAGAAATTAATTAGAATAATGTTAGAGATTACTTAAGATTTAAGAGTAACAAGATTACTTACCGTTAGTAATGTTAAGTAATCTTGTTAATAAAACTATAAAACAGGAGTTTCCAACCTGATTATTAGCAACCTCAAGAGGTCAACTGATTATCTAGGGGTCAATAAATTACTAAAGATCATTTGGAAGTCAATAGATTAAATTTATTTTTTATTACTAATTCCTATTTTAGTCTTTTATTTTATCATATTTGTAATTTATTCATCTTTTGTATCAAAATAGAAAGCAGTAATGGATTAAATTTAATTTTGAAAAAGGCTGACAAGCAAAACAGATCTGAAATCCCTGCTTTAAACTGTCATGTAATATCAAATATGATTATCTATATGTATTATATGATTATGTAAATATAATGATCAATTATGATACAGATTAAGAAAGTTTTATGGAAAAAATGAAGTTTTATGGAGATTATGAGAAATGTTAGTAAAGAATAGACACCAGATATACCTTGATCATCAAAAGCATGAATTAATTCATGTCCCATCACCACACCCATTGCACCAAAATTTAATGATCTGCAAGAGATTTATGAAGATGAAAAGGAAAGTAAAATAAAGTATAATATTTATTTCAATATAGATTTAATATAGAAGAATTTTAAATGTTTAAAACTGTAATTACTTTGGATAATTTACATCATAAAATGGAGCTTGAAGAATGCCAGCAGGAAATACTGAAACAGATAAATAGATATATTGTTAAAAGCAAGATATAATATTTTTAACAAAAAAATAATTGAAATACTTTATTATATTATAAATTTAATTTTATTATAAAAATCATTTAAGTTAATATGTGATTTGATTAATCAAAAATAATAACTAAGCATTCAAAGTATCAATTATTCACATCAGTGAGAACATGAATAACAATAGATAGGATTATACTATAAAACTGTGCTATAATACACATTATAGCTGTGAGATGTATGGTTTTTAAATGAAAACAATAAATAAAATATTTACAAATATAATTTTCTTCAAATTGACACTAGAATTCTTACAAATTTCAACAACACAACCTATGATATCAGATGAGAAGTATGCTCCTAACAAACACTTTGCACGATACAAAAATATTTAACTAAAAACAAAAACGCATACAAAGGATTCCAATTAACACCAAAGGCTTAATCTATTGTGAGAATGAAACAATAAACTAAATAATTAAAACTAACTATCAATAATAATCTTAGTGTTAATATAAGAAACAATTTAAATAGAAGGCAAAAGTCAATGATAGAAGAATAACCAATTCCTACTTAATTGTATTGTAGAAAGATACACAAAAAATCAGTTTTTCTTTCCTTTCTGACTTATGAACGGTATATAACTTCAAAATTCTGAAACATTACATCAATAATGAAATAAAAATTAAAAGCAAACCAACTTTGCAGAAAAAAAAAACACTTTTATTACATTGATAAATCCCCTAAATTCTCTGCAAAGTTGGTTTGCTTTTATCTTTTTTAAACTTTAATTTTTATTTCATTATTGATGTAATGTTTTAGAATTTTGAAGTTATATACCCTCTGTAAGTCAGAAAGGAAAGAAAAACTGATTTTTCATGTATTTTTCTACAATACAATTAAGTAAGAATTGAATAATTAATCTGACTCCATTGTTTTAAATAGTTATTTTGGATAGAAGAATAGTTGAGAGAGAACAAAGGGTATCCCAATACTTTGTTTGCTCAAGTCCATTAAAAACAGGTGTCCTTATTTCAGAATGATTTCTTCAATCTTGACTGAAATGAGGATGTCATCTTCTCATGAAAGAACTTTCAAAATACAAAATGTCTTACTCTGTGTTTAACCATCTCAGCTTCTTTGGTTGCAAAGATCACTTGCCAAATAGTCCTCACCTTATCAATACACTTCCTAAAATTGTCACCTCCTTTCCTTTTCTGTCCAAAGGTTAGTCAAAAGGTTCCTTTTTGAGGTTCCTTCACTCCTATATATATTGTCCACAAATCAAACTGTTTCTCATAAACAAAAGGATGGCGGCATTCACAACATTGACATAGACCTCCCCATTCAGTATAGAAAAAAGACAGCTCTAAAATGGTAGAAGGAAACTAAAAACAAAAAGTACAGAGAAAGAAAGAAAAAGTAACCATAAACTATGGCATACTGTACATAGCAAAACATAAAAATTGAAGTTTTATTTAAATCATAAATACCTATAATTGAATACAGTACATTACTGTAATTTGAAGACAATATTAATTTATGAATGACAATGTTAATAGCCAAATCTTAATGTTGGGCTCTCAGGATATAATTCAGGTAATAATTACTAAGCATTTTGCCCTAAAGGTAAGCAATTTGACTTTCAACTTGTGCTATTATTAGAACTAGCAATTAATCTATATAATTGTATTGCGAGACTGTGATAAATTATAAATCAAATATCCCAACAGAATAACACTATTAGAGCGCATTTACAGTAACAAAAGAATTTATTATAAGGAATGAATCATAGATCATTGGTAGGTACAACGATACCAACCACTGAAATTTTGATTTATTTTTGTGAGATCCTACCCATGTGCAAACCAATTTTCCACTTTCCTCCTAACTTTTTGACATAGTTTAAACAAATTTATCACCTTACCGTGAAAATACCATTGTCAGAAAAATGGAATCGAATATTTCATCAACAACGATAGAAACTTATAACTCTCCTCTTAAATGTAAACATTTACACACCTAAACAATGGCATTTACTGTAAGACTTAGTTTACAATTAAAGTCCGAATTTGTCATTTTGTTGTGGTCCCAGGAACAACTTTAACCTCCATACCTATTCCAATGACATTTATCTCCCACAACAGTTGATCACCTGATGAATTTTTCCACAGAGAAGCTATAAAAGCCCATTCTTCCCCCACTTCAGGGGGAGTCTCTCATCTACGGCTGGTCAAAAGTGATTCAGGTCTCAAAGGATATTTGGACTGTTATAACTTTGTGCATCAATCTACAAAGGAAAAAGGAACAATATTTTTTTCTCTGTGGAATTATCCTAAAGGTATGAAACAATGTGAACTCTCTCTCTCTGGGTATTAGGAGCTAGCGTACCAAGTTAAAGGTTCTCAATGTTAGAGTTTGTAATTGTTAATCTTTGATTAATCTAATAAACCGTTGTTTCCATTGTTAAATGGTGTAATTTACTTGCATATCGCCTACGCCTTACCGACGACCCCTCTCTCTCCTCCTCCACGCGACCTGACAAACAGAATCCCGACCCTTCAGGATATTAAACGTAACTAAGCCATCAACTGACAAGTGGGCAGTTTTCACCAGGCATTCCATTTTAGTATAATCACTCTGATTGAACATACTTATCTATACTAATTGATATTATCACAAAATTTTAGTTTTGCATCAAAAAAGTTTGGTCATGCCACAGCAGATATGAAATTCCAAATCATACAATATTCAAGGAAAGAGGATCCTGAATAAACTATTACAAATTATTTCCTAAATTTCCTTATCTAAACTTACAACCAGAGACAGAATTGAAAGTGTTAATGGATAGAAGGAATAGAGAAAGAGAAACAAAGGAAAATAATCTACTGAGATCCTGTGCCAACTGAAGACCACTATAGTTAAATGATCATGGTTGTATAGAGTCTATGTGGTTTTTTGCTTTTTTTCTTTCCTCTTATTGTCACACTAACAAGTCTTATTCCTATTCATAACTGTTGTATATAAAACCAAAAAAAAAATTCTTCAATATCTCTTATGAAGTGTTCAAACTTGTATCCCATATCACCATATATCTCTAAAGTTCAAGAGGTAATTTGACTACAAAATTACAAAAAAATGTCTTGGGGTTCTTCATATTCTCACTAAAACTCAGGGTCCAAACAAGTGGGAAAAATTTATTCACAAATATCAACATCAAAAACTTAATAGGTGAAAATATAGTTCACTTCATGCCAGTGTTTAGAAATTAAAAATATGACACTTCTGTGTTGCGGCGTTATTGACAGCGGTTTGTTAAATTTCAGACGTGCTTGCTAGTACTTTCAACAGTTTACAACCGTTGTCTTCAGGCAAAATCGAATACCTTTGTTTTCGAATTGACAGCTTTTAACGGACTTTCCAAATTACGTAATGCGCATGGTTGGAATATAGAACAAATTAATAAAATTGAATAAATAAATATTTTCTTTAAAGAAACCTGCTGTAATAACTTGAATTCCCCAAAACATATAAATATTGATTGATGGTGCTGTGCATAGTAATGGAATAAAAGTAGAACACAAAATTATAACTTGGATTGTTTAAATAAAGTTATCCATAGCTGTGGTATTTCCAATGTCGGCGCATTACATGGCAAAGTAGCAGATATATAAAGATTTTCCCATATGAATATTTGCCTACAATCATTGCAATGCTTAAGTAATTTAACATGGTTCCAAAGTGGAAGATAATCTTGTTCTAGCACCTTTTTCGCTAATTCTGTAGCTGGTCTATTATTTCTAATGTCTTCTTGATGTTCGAGGATGCGGGACCGTATCATTCTGGTGGTAGCTCCAATATAGATAATTTCCTCCCCTGATACTGTATGTTTTAATAGAATTTTGTAAACCCCCGATTTTTCATTCAACGTGAGAATGTCCCTATCGTTGCACAATGTTCTTCATAGTGACGGTTGAGGGGTTATAGGTAATATGAAACCATGTTTCCTGAATATGCGTATTATTTTTAGTGAGATGGTGCCCAGGTACGGTATTGGAAGGTTTATTATCTTTAGGCTTTCTTTGTTGCAGACGAAAGATTTTGGAAATAATTAGTTTTTGACCCGGTTGTAGAGATATCGATATTTGGTGTTAGAATATCCGGCATTGTGCATTGCTCTTTTGATAATTTGTAATTCTTCATCAATTAATGTCTGGGAAGATGGAATGAGGAGTGCTCTCTGAATAAGTGAAGTAATAGTGGAGTTAACAAAGCTCGGGGGTTGGAAAGCAGTTACAGGGATAATATCTGGCCCTCTGTTGTTTTTGTGGTGCACCGCAAAAGTTAGCTCTGGATATCTATGCACTTCTAAATCTAAAAAGGAAATTGTGTTTTCTTGCTCCTCTTCTACAGTGAAATTTATAGTAGGATATATTGAAGCTAGCATTTGAATAAATTTGTCTAAATCCTCTGCAGAGCTATCCCATGCAATCAAAATATCATCAACGTATCGTAGATACATGATAGGATAGTGGATTGTTAAAGGTGCATGGAAAATACAATTTTCTATATTTCTCATAATGAGTTCTGCTAAAATAGGTGATAAGGGGGAGCCCATTGGTACACCCTTGGGTTTGTTTGTATATTTTGCCATTGAATTGAAAATAGTTGTTTTCTGTGATAAATAAAAGAGCATCACGCAAGTGTAATACATGTGATTTGGGGTGTCCAGAACTCAGTAGAAGTGCATTAGCAAGCATGACAGCTTCAAAATGTGGTACTGATGGATATAATGAAATAATGTCTATTTTGTACAACCGGTACGAGTTAGTGGGAAGTTTACCTAGTGTAGCTACAATGTTAGCTTTAGCATTTAAAACAGTATTGGTTACTAAGTTGGAGGGAGGTACTAAAGCAGAGATATGTTTTGCCAGTGCTGTCTATTTAAACAATCCAAGTTATAATTTTGTGTTCTACTTTTATTCTATTACTATGCACAGCACCATCAATCAATATTTATATGTTTTGGGGAATTCAAGTTATTACAGCAGGTTTCTTTAAAGAAAATATTTATTTATTCAATTTTATTAATTTGTTCTATATTCCAACCATGCGCATTACGTAATTTGGAAAGTCCGTTAAAAGCTGTCAATTCGAAAACAAAGGTATTCGATTTTGCCTGAAGACAACGGTTGTAAACTGTTGAAAGTACTAGCAAGCATGTCTGAAATTTAACAAACTGCTGTCAATAACGCCGCAACACGGAAGTGTCATATTTTTAATTTTTAAACTTAATAGGTATATATTAAAGCCAAACAATTGCCAGATTATATCAATTATTACTACTACTAATTAAATACTAAGTATACTATACTATAATTAAATACTAAGTAATTTGGTACTAGAGATAGAATTTCTTCACTTCATAGTTTTCCATCCCACAGTTATTGGTCCAAAAACTGGAACAATCAGAGGACAATCCAGTAGTTCACTGAAAGGGGAAGAGATGGATATCCTCTTGAGTAGTTACCAGAAAGGCAGGCACCGAAAGATGAAGTAGAGGAAAAAGGAAAGAATGCAGGAAATGGTGAAGATATTAAAATTTTGTTTTATTCTATAATAATAAAAGTTATAGGCATAAAGTCACAGAATAATCTGAATTAATACAGCTCTGGAAGCAAAGATCAAACAGCAATCCACTTAGCATAACAGGCAACATATCTATGACAGGGTAACTTTAAGTTGCAAATTCAAGACTCGCTCAAAGTTGATCTTTTATTCCAATTCAATTTTATTCAGTCCAAATTACTTAGTAATTTTAATACTTTGCTTTTAGTCTGTATTCTAATTATGCTACACTACTTCTGCTGTCAGACCAATCAATAAAAACAGACTAATCACACTGGTAACTGATTTATTGATATATTTATACTATTGCTAAGCCAAAATGAATTTCAACCATATAGCTGTTTTCAGTCAGCTACAATGTAATAAACATAAGCTGTTACTTTGTTTTTTTTTTTTCTAAAAATAAAACAATTTTATTTATTTAATGATTATTAATAATACAGTAGAGCGTCGTTTATCCGAATCAATTGGGGACTGGGGTTGTTCGGATAACTTATTTTTCAGATAACCAATTATGTGCAAAAAATACATTAACCTCTCCCATGTTGAAATTTTTCTCCGTTGCGTGTCACTTCGCGTTGAATTTTTGTCGATGTTAAGCCTAATNACCACACGACAATCAATGAAAATGAAATTAACTTTATTTTCTTAAGTGGAAATGGCTATTGTATCATTAAAAATTATTTCTTTATTTTTTACAAACAAAATAAATATATTTAAAAATATAAAAACAAAAAAGATTATACTTTAGAAGTTATCTAGTATCAAAAACGTTTGATTCAGCATGACACACAGTCCTCAGAAAAACACCACACACAAACATAAAAAAATATTGGAGTAGCCCAAGATATAGCCAAAGATTGCAGCGCCACACAATTAGCAAAAATTAAAATTTGCCGACTGGAATGCTTTCGGATAAACGATGCTCTACTGCAGTGTTTTTCAACCTGTGGGTCACGACCCCCTTGGGGATCGCGCGTAGAAGAAAAAGACAAATGTTTGTAGGTCATACACTACATTAAAAATCTACAATTTCAGCGAGAATTGCGGCTCACCCCAGAAAATGATAGCGGAAAGTGTTGAGCTGATCTGCAAAAAGAAATAAAAGTAGAAACGTAGAAGCTGAAAATTCTGATCCTAAACAAAAAAATAAAAGGTCAACATCTTCCTGTGCCGAATGTTATAATTAAAGGAAGTTTCATACTTTATGTGTGTTAAGTTATCGTCAATTCTTCTGAAATTTTCACTTTAATCAACAATAATTTGTCTCAACAGAGAGAAAATTAAATACATAGTTTTTAAAATCACTGATATAGTTTTAATATGGCCCTAGGGGGGTCGCCAGAATTTTTTAACTTGTAAAGGGGTCGCGTATTCAAGAAGGTTGAAAAACACTGCTCTACTGTATTTATAAATAAAATAATTTTGATTATTTGTTTGAAAGTAAACCACCATTAACAATTTATATAGATGCCATCAGATTCTGAAAATAAACTGCATTTTCCTACAAAAACCTCAGAATAACTTTAGTAACATAATGCCATCTATTAGAGAAATATTAAAAGATACATTTAATAAATCAAACTTCATCATTGTTTATATTTGAATGAGCAATTATGTATTGTGGCATCATCACAATATTATCAAGTTTTTAGTAGTATCTTGCCCTTGTACATCATACTTTTCCTGTTATCAATAAATTCATGCTAATCATCTATCTAACTCCATTCTGAAGAAAATTTTTTAACTGAAATAATGTGACTTCTGATTTGCACTGGATGTTCATATATAGATAATCTGGGCCTCCTGCCCCTAAGTTTTCCATATCTGGTCTCAAATTTCATCTATCTACTTCCATTCTTGAGATTAAGGAAGAACAGACAGACAAACAACAGTGGGAATTTATAGGTCTACAATTTTTTCAAATTGCAGCCCAATGACAGTGTTATTTTATATATAAATATAATCAAACATGTGTTATAGATTAAGATGTAAATAGAAATGGTTTAAACAGCTTAGAGTTCAGATTAATCAGTCATTTAGTTAAAAATATTAAAAATTACTTTAAAATAAAATAATGTGTAAATTTACCAATTTGATTTTTTGTAGGAGTATAATAGGCATTTACAGTTGGAGGAGACATTTCCCATTCTGTTTTATTAGTTGGTTTTCTTAACTTTTTCATGCTTTGTAGTAAGGAAAATCTACTTACTCGAAGATTGTTATCAAAGTATTCATCTTCATTAAATTCCAACTATTCAAAAAAGTAAATATATAGTTATATATAACAAAAATAATATACATACAGTAAAACTTCACTCTGTGGCCATCCCTAAAATTTCTCTGTAAAATGCATAAGTTTTAAAATAAATCAAACTCTATATTGGTGTCCACTTCACTCAACCCTTTAATGAGTACACCCATAAATATATGTGATATACATCTGGTGGGTTCTACAGAGTAAGGCACATATATATATATATATGTTCTTGAAGTTTGTCTCATTGTAGTACCATATGCTCATATTTACAGACAAATGTGATACTTTACAGACTGCTAGAGACATCTATTGACTGGCCTAGAAAATTTTTTATGTGGTTTTTGTAAATTTCATAAGAGCCAGCATAGAATTTTCTAGCATAAAGACAAACATGACTTTACTTATCATTTACAATTACTGCCTCCTGTTGAATTGTTATTCAACACAACAAAATTGGAAGAATAAAATATTACCTAGTTTATTAAAAAATATGAATTGGAATACAAGATATGTGTATTTTTTGTAAATGTTAATTTTTCAAAAACTAACTCACTCTAGGAACAGAGGTAACTACTGATAAATCCAATCATTAAAGAATTAAATGGATATTGACATTCAAAAGTGACCACACAAATGATGTTTTACTATACAGGACAGTTCATTTTAATCAATCCACTGAAATAACTCAAAAAATATGTATCTTACCGAAAAAGAATCATTGAATCAAAATTGTTAGACATCAAGAGAGTGAAAAGAGGAGGCTATTGGTTTCATCATAGATGGTGCGACTGTGGCGGTACGCCATGTTTTTGTAAATAGGGGTAGATATAAATTTTATTTTCTCCTAAATTCCTTTGTCTTTAACGTGTTTCTAGAACTTTCTAACCTATTCCTTTTCTGTGGGTGGGGGACGACCTTTGTCCAAGGACAAAGGGGAGAAGACAAAAGGGACATTAAGAAGCCCTGAGGCCATCAGAGAGAACGAACTGGATACTTTTGGGTCAGCGTCTGAGGTGTGCAGACGTAGGAAAGAGCAAGCTAGAGGTTTGTCGCCTAGTGGGACAAACGGAGAAGGCTTGGAAGTCGTCTGCGAACGGACGAAAATTAGAAAGACATCCAGCCATAAGACCTCAAGAAAAAACGCTCCCGAATTCTCAAGAGACGGAATCAAGAGGAAGGAAATTGAGTTAATTCAAGTACCAATATAGAGAAGATCGGAGACTCCCAAGTTTACCCGGGTACCCCCACAAAATCTGTCCTTTATACTTATCTCTTCTCTTCATATCTCTTAATTTCTTTACCCTTCTTCCTTAGCATATAAGCTAGATTAAGGTAGATTTAAGTAGTCGTAGTATCTTAAACCATAATCTTTTTATTGTCGCGAGCACGTGTTCTATTTGTGAAAATATAGAATTTTGTCGGACGGATTCGAACTTGTGCACGTACTATAGTTTGGGATCAAGTGTGTTTAGTGTAAACGAACCAGGTGTACGAAGGACTAAGTAGCTGTAGTTGAATAAATATCCTGTTTGATTTTATGGTTACTTCTTTGTCATCCTTCCTTTGTCCTCCACACCACCACACGACAATCAATGAAAATGAAATTAACTTTATTTTCTTAAGTGGAAATGTCTTTTTATTGCATATTATGATTCTACATTAAAAACAAAAACTTTTATCTAAAACATTTTTTCAAAGATGAACTTATCAGAAAATATGAGTATTTGAAATTTTACATGACAACTGGCGCCCGAACAGGCACTGAGAAAAGGGGGGAGACCCCACAAGCACAACTTAGGGACTCACTAAACCTTAAAGAATAAAAACATCCCGAAAATTGTCAAGAAGAATAATGTAAAAGGTTAGAAAGTATTGTCGGAAAATAGGCTGCCAGACAAATAGAAAAAGTTTATTGTTAGCAAATAAGTATGTAAATGAGGGGAGTGATTGCATTCAGAGTTGTGATGTCACCTCACAGTATAAAGTCCGAATCTCAAGTGAAGATGGACGAGGTGAGCTTCTGTTATCAATGAGCTTGGTGAGCTTCGTAGCAGCAAATAAAAGAGAGGTGTCTGATAGGATAAAATAGTTCCAAGGCACTTTTGAAGTTATTCGATTTGTGGATCGAAGATTAGAGAAAGTCTTGAGAGTTGAGGAAAAGGGTTCCTAGTATATTGAGATGACGATTAGGATCTTTAATTCATAAGAATTATTGTATATAAATTACACAGTGCATGCATGAATCTGTGGAAAACGTGAATTTCATTGAAAAAGGAAAAAAATGTTTTAAAAATCACTAATAAATTATTATTATATGGTAGAATAAAGATAAACATCTTTTTACTACAAGCTTGATGGCTTCAACATGCTGTGGCACTAATTTTTGTATCACTTCATTATTTGGAGAAAAAGAATAATTCCACCAAATAATAGTAGTGTCCTAGTAATTTTTAAAGCATTTTTCTTCCTTTTTTCAATGAAATCACAGATATCCACTTTTGAAAGTGTTTTAGATAAACATTTCTTTCTAATGTAGAATCATAATATGCATAAAAAATGGAGTTTCCATTTAAGAAAGTTGACTTCATTTTCATTAATTGTAGTGATATTTATAATGAAATTCATAGCCCCATCTTTTGGCCCTCTTGATGTCTGACAATTTTAATTCAATGATTCTTTTTTGATAGGCTGCATATTTTTTTAGTTATTCCAGTGGATTCATTAAAATGGACCACCCTGTAGGTTTTAAAAGATTTTCAAACATTATTAGACTCTTATAAGAATAAATATTTTGTAATAAATATAATAGATTCAAATTAATTTTAAATACAAAGAATATTAAATTTAACAGCATAATTTAAACAGGATATTAAAAAAGTTATTATTTGAATACCAGATATAAGTTTGATATGTAAAATCTTAAAAATATTGGAATTACAAAAATTGTTAATATTTCCATTTCTATGTTATGAAGGTCTAAATAATACAAGAGCTGTTCAATAAGTAATGCCTCAATACAAGTTGTTGCATGCATTTGTCTAACTAGTTGCTAAGCAACTAGTTAGACAACAAATGATTCTTTGTTTCATTTGCTACATTTTAATGTATAGTAGAACATTGAACATGTTATAGTTTAAATTTAATTGTGTTTGAAATGGATGATACTTTTTCAGCAATATGACAATGCTAGATCCACACAACTACTTTCAAATCATAAGCCATACAAAATTCGGGTTTGAAGTTCTTGACCACTTTCCTTACAGTCCAGATTTCACACCCTTTGACTTTTAATTATTTCCTATTCTCAAGAGAAATTTCAAAAAAATTCATTTCTGCTTTGACAATATTCAAGCTGCCACTAGGAAATGGTTCTGAAAATAATTCTGTACATTTCTAGAAATGGGTTTGAAAAACTTATTAATTAAATTATAAATAATATTTTGGTTTATATCTTGTCACTGAGCTCATATATAAATATGGAGGCATTACTTACACTTTTACTACTGTCTTTTTTTAATATGAAAATAAACACACTAAAACCAAAAATAACCAGCAAGAACAGACTTTAATAAACTAAATGAACAGTTTTGATAGTTTTAACAAAATGTAAAAAGGAAGATAGAACAAAATATTAAATTCAAAAGAACTGCTGTTCCATTACAAGTGAAGATAAAATTAGAAATAAGTCAAATTCTTTGGTTTTATTTTGAAATTTACCAGTTTCATTAAAAGTAAAATTTTATGTAAATTACTTATTTTGATTTTTAATTTTCAATCTAATGGAACTTGGGTTTGAGTCCTAATAACTGGATAATTAAAATTCAATTTTATTTTACTTACTCCTTCATATTTCTTATCCAGTTTTTCAGGGTTGAGAATAAAGTCAGGAAATCCAATCATATCTGTAATAGCATTTGCCTGATAAAATGAAAAATATGTTATATTAAAGTAATTAAAAACTTTAATGAAAATTCTTTGTTGTTTTATTTTTCATTTGAATGATTATATTCTAAATCAAATTTTAATTTCTTTCATCTATATTTTATTATATATAAATATATTGATCCTCTATTGCAAAATCTAACTTGTTTAATTAAAAATATATAAAACATACAATTGAAGAGCTATATTTTAATAATAGTAATAAGAATTATTCTTATTATTAATTAAATTGCAGCTGAGCCAATCTAATCTAACAGTTAACAATGAACTTATATAATAACAATATTAAAAGTATAAAGTTTTCTAACAATTCTCTTGGAAAACATCCACTCTTAATAAAAATTTAGAATTGTAAATTTTAATAATGATTAACATAGTGCCTAGTAGTTATTAAATTTTGTATAAGTTATTATTGAAATTCAAAATTTCAAACTTAAAGTTGAGTAAAATAAAGAATTTATGATAACAAAAGTTATAAAACATTAAATTTTTTTTAATTTCATAAAATATATTTTTACTTTTTCTCTTGCTAACTGCCTTGTTTCAGGGTCCATCCAGGAAAGTGTTGGTAAATTTTTTTTAAAAGCTTCCCTTATCTCATCAATCATTTGTTCAGCCTAAAAAACAAAACATAAAAAAATTTTTAAAATAAATTATAAGATAAGCTTTTAATTTTGAGCAACAAAATAATAGAAACCATTACTGAATTTTAAAAATTCATTTTGTTTAATTACAAATATATTTAGCATTTACTATAATTAATTCAACTGAAACTCCCATTTATTCATGTTCATATATACCAATTTGAAATCTATAATTTGTAGCTGAAACACTCAAATAAAGTAAAACTAACAGGAACCTGTCAAAATTGTTCGTTTTATTCAATTAAAATTTGTCATCCTATATCAAAACAGCTTCAAAAACATCCTAAAGGTGTTTTTGAGGCTGTTTGCATGTGATTTGTGTCTACCTATTCTGTGGTAATCATGAGGCTCTTCCCACCAATCCTCTCTCTCAATGGCTTCTTTCAATTTTTCATCCAGGTCCCAGAGAGGCAATTTAGCATTCCTAAGGCCAATCAACTTCAACTGGTGGAGTTTCAGATTAACAGTGAGGATAGTGTCAGTCCAACCTTTTAGTAATCTCATTGTCTGTTATAAAACTCTTAAACTACCAACAGTCATATGTTCAAGTTTATTTCTTCTTTTATTTGTAGATTTGTCGAGAAAGCTATCAATTGGCATTAATTAACAAATTGGACAGTTAGAATCATGTTTTCGTTTCAATATGAAGTAATAGTAAAATAAAACCAGAGATTGGCACTAAAAGTTGATAGATGGCACTGTGGTCAATATCAATGAAACTAATTTATTGAAAAAATAATGCAAAATGCCCTTTAATTAATGTATAATTAGAAAACAAAGCAAGAATTCACAATAATGGTGAGCAACAGATTGTTCAAATGGCTAAGAAAATCTAAATCACTAGATGGCATACAAGTTCTTGAAATGTTTGTTGCTTGCCCACCTGTAGACTTTACATTGTATCCTGCTTTAAAGAAATTGTAGGTGACAAAATAAACTTTGGACACCCTCAGCAATAATAGAAAATACACTACTAAAAATGAAACATTTCCATTTATTTAAATATTTATTGGATGTACTGTACAAGGTATGCTCAAAAAAAAGACTGGACTTTTGTCATAGAACATGAACCATGACATCAATTGAGCTCTGGCAAGTGGTGCCATCCAATAACAAACTTCGGTAACACAATGCTACTTGGCACATCATATTACTCTAATCAGTTGGTAATCTAAAGCTGTCAAAGTAAGCATGTGCAGTCACTGCTCTGTGAAGTAAAGATGAAAGACTTTAAGGAGCAGTATGTTTGTATGAAATTTTGTTTCAAGACTGACAAAACTTTTACTGAAATGTGGGCTTTGCTTCAGCAGGCCTATTATGAAGACTGTATGAGCTGTTTGCATTGTCGCAAGTGGTTTAAGTGTTTTAAATTGGGCAGATTGAGGAAGATTTAAGATCAGGACAACCTTCAGCATTAACAAATGATAAAAAAACCAAAGCTGCTTGTTCTGTGATCTGTGCAAATCATCATTTGACTGTGTGAGAGGTTCTGAGGAAGACAGCAACAATGTTGGATTTTGCCATTGAAAAACTTGGCATGCATCGTGTCTCTACAAAACTCATGCCTCATCTATTGACTAATAACCAGAAAGAAAACAGTGTCATGATCAGCCAAGAGCTGCTTCATTGAGCCAATACCAACAAAATTTTCATGAAAAAATCGTAACAGGAGACAAAACTTGAGTTTATGGCTACAATATAGAAACCAAGACACAATCATCACAATAGGTTGGGCAAATGTCACCCTGATCAAAAAAAGAATACGAGTCTAACCAACTCATGCATGCTTTTTTCAGTAGATGTGACACTTGAAGTCAATGTTGATTGTTTTTTTTATTATTAATAAGTAGTCATCATGAATTTGTGCCACAAGGTCAGACTGTTAACAAGGAGTTCTATGTAAAAGTTTTAAGGCATTTGAGGAAAGATGTGCACCAGAAGAGGCCTGAGCTATGGGAAAACAAGCTGGGTGTTGCATCATGACCTGCCATGTTACAAATCTCTGCTTGTCAGCCAATTTTTGGCCACTAACAACATGGCCGTCCTTTTCCACCACCCCATACTCTCCAGACTTGGCTTGTGCAAACATTTTCCTGTTTCCAAAGTTAAAAACCCCGAAAGGATGTTGTTTTCAAAGTGCAGACAAAATTCAACAGAATTTACAAAGACAGCTATGCAACAAAACAAGTTTCAAGGAGCATTCCAACAGTGACAAAAACAATGAAAATGGTGCATTGCAAGCAAAAAGTATTTTGAAGGTGACAACATGTACAATATTGTAATTACAATAATTAAAGTTTGTATGACAAAAGTCAGGTCTTTTTTGAACAGACCTTGTAATCTACTTATAATTTACATATTACACATAAATAGCAATATTCATTTAGTGTAAACTAATAAACCAAATGGCATCTGGAAAATCAGTAAGCTACAATATTATAAAAATAATTTAAACTTTATGAAGAGGGAAAGTTTTTACATCAAATACCATATATCTTCCAATAGACACAGAGTCTCCAATTACCACCAGTCTCTAATATACAGTGAGTTTTAGCAAAGACTCTTCTGAATAGAAGCTGGTCTCCAATAAACATTTACTCTGGGAATTCCCCATCTGACATTTCCATAACTGAATTTTGGTTTCATTTTCAATATGCATTATGGGTTACCATTTTAAATTAGTGAAAGAGACCATTAATTATTCTTGATATATCTATATTCTTTTAATCTGTTCTTTACTCAATTTCCTCATTTTTTGTAGAACATAATCATAAGTTAATAAACACTGATCTCTAACAGATACCAGTTTCTAATGTACACCAGATCAGTCAGCCAGTTCAGTAAATAAACACTGGGGGGCCACTGTTAGAAGATATACAGTAGCTACAAAACTAAAAATGGGCAAATTAACAGTTTCTAATAAAAAATGTATAAAGAAACTGATAGCATTGATCCAAGACAACTGAAAACTGTAGCAGCTTCTGATCTCATCTTCTTGTGCAAAATTATCAAAGAAAATTGGCAAGAATCACTTACAGAATTAGTGATTGAATAGAATGCAGACACTAGTAAACAAGTTACTAAAGAGACTTGTTGGATATATTTGCAGAAACTTGACCACAAGTTTTAACACACAAAATAACAGTGCAATATGTTAGCATGGGAATATAATAGTTATATGTCAACATATGACTTTTCTTTCCATCTAAGAAAAACCCCTATTAACTAAGCCTCAAACTTGGCTTTACTGTTTTCAGCAATAAAGCTAAGTTTGAGGAAGCAACTAAAAGAATTGTTCCAAATAAAGCACGAATTCTTTCATCTTGAGTGTTTTAATTGTATAATGTTCCCAGAAAGCATTATGACAGTAGCATATTGAGAATGGACTAAGGAAACTAGAATAGTCCTCTAAATTCCTTGAAATACTGTCTAAATATTATTTTTAATGCATTTGTATTTGAAACCTTTCACTTGAAAAATATGTATTTTTTTGTGTATTTTTCCCATCTGGCCTCTCCTCCTTTACGCTGAGTTGAACTCTTCCACAAGCCAACCTGAACATCCTTCATGACTCCTTTAGTTGACTTATCAACAGAACTATTTTGGAGACATATGTTCCTGTCATACTGTTGTGTTTTGTGCATGCCCAGGAGTTCTGTAATAAGACATTTTTAGCTTCCTGTGCTTATTGAAAACAATATTGTATTAGTGATTTTTGTATTTTTATTACTATAAAACACTTAAAAGTTTTCATCTAAAGTGTGAATATACTTACAAAGACTATACAACAAAACAAGTTTCAAGGAGCATTCCAACAGTGACAAAAACAATGAAAATGGTGCATTGCAAGCAAAAAGAAGTATTTTGCAAGCAAAATACTTCTTTTTTTCTTCTTGCAAAAGACAATATATGTGTTGGCGATTAGCTTTTTGACCTTATATTACAATATGAATCTATGAGAACTAAGTTTTTAGGCTCTTAGAACAAGCAATGTATTAGCAACAAAACAGAATGTACCCTTTAAGTATGTTTAAAAAAAACGTAATTTTGAACTATTTTAATCATAAATCCAAATGTTTGTAAGAAAACCAGCTTGTATTTTTGTAGAATCCCATAAACCTACCAAATTGTAACAAATACAACTATCCAAAATGCATACTGTTGTCAGAATAAACCTGTGTCTACCCACTTCTGCGTGATTACTCTGACAACATCAAGTAGTGTGTGATAAGTTCTCCATAGAGTCAAAAATTTAGTGCTCATAGATTCATGATATATATGATTAAAAAGCTTTGTGTTCAACATGGAAGGGGACTCACTAGTAGAAGCAGGTCCATTGCAGTGAAAATATACAGTTTGAATTTGTGAATGATGCAACCAATCTAAGTAAATCGTTACAGCAGAGTGATGACAATCAATGATTTCTGTGCTATATTCTGGATTGCCTGCTTGAAACATTGTGTGGCACTTTAAGTTTTCAAGAAAAAAATTCCAGCAACATTTAAAACTGCATGTAACATTGTCTGTTATGATACTTTATTTTAAAAATTTTTTATATTTTTAATTATTATAAAATGGCAAGAAGCTGAATTTTGAGTGAAGGGATGGTTTTATTAAAAAAATTGTAAATTAGCCAGCATTATTACAACATGAGATGAAAAAAGAACACTCACACCAGATGACAAATAAATCATACTATAAACAATAAGTTTATAGTGCAATTTAAAATTGTAAATGCTAATAACAAGTAAAATCATCATTAATTAAGTTCAACCTACTCAAGATATGATACACCTCCTCTCTCTATCTCCCCATCCCATCAATCTTTTGTGACAATCACTCATCATTTCTGTATATAAAATTAAACTATCAGTTACAAAGCCTTTGTTTATACGCTTCTAGAATGTTCCATCACCCGTTATTACCTGGAGGGGCAATAAACCCAGCAGGAGAGCAGGAGTGGGTATATATTGACTTGTGATTGTGAGAGCAGCTCTCTTTTATTTTTGGTACCATTACAAGAAGAACACGAAGGTGACCAGTAATGATGGGATTGTACAAAAAAATTCAATGGACTCTACTCCAATTGACGAGATGAACAGAAAAAGATAGCAATTATGCAACAAGAAAATTTGAAGAACTTCTTCCATTACAGTGTCTCCTCTCCCCTGCATTTTTGAATGTCTACTGACAGTAGTATTGTTTTGTGATAAAATTCAAGGATTAGAATAATATGTAATTGTTGCAAATTTTCAAATGACTGATTGTGATGGGAATCTAAAGCATTGTACTTTTTGAATACCTCCTAATTATTGTGTGTAAAGGATTTGATGTTAACTCAATTTTAAGTTGAGAAAACAAAACTTACACTTTAACCACCAAAATTTAATAGCATCAATCCCCCTAATATACAAACCTCCCTGCAAAACTTCAGAAATTTTCAGCAAAAAGCATGGGATTGGTGATTTGCTTTTTGTCCTCATGTTACAATATGAATAAGTCTGTCCAAAATGCATACCATTGTCATAATAAACCTATGTCTATCCACTTCTGAATGATTACTCTGAAAATGTCAATAGTGTGTAATAAGTCCTCCATAAAGCCAAAAACTTAGTGCTCATAAATTCATACAAAAAGCACAGCAATTATTAAATATAAAGGAGGGTGAACAAAATCATGCCCCCCACCACACACACTAACATATCCATATATACAGAAAAACCCCCAAATTTTTTTCATTTCTCAATGTTTCAAGGTCTCCTGAATCCAAAAATGTAAAAATCATAGGGGTCATTTTTTGATTCATCATACTTTTCCTCTGTTATATATAACAGAGCCAGGAAAGTAAAATTAATGTGCAAATAAAATATATTTTTCTGAGTAATTAAGTAATAATTGTTATAATGTATGAAAAATGAGTTTTCTCACATCTGGTCCCTTTTAAAAATTGTCACCACATGTCACTGCATTATGGTATTATAGAATTACATATCTGCTCAAGGTTTGGCACTCTGCATTTTACCAATGGAACAGAAAATTCAGAAAAATATCAGCAAATCCTTAAAGAAAACTTTCTTTCATACTTGGAAAAACTGAAAATCCCAAATATAATTTTCCAGCAGAATGGTGTAAGTTTCCAAACTCCTAAAATAACAAGGGCGCGACTTGCAAATCACAACATTAATGCATTGAATTGGCCATCTAGCAGTCTATATCTTTTTTTCCATTGAAAATCTATGGAGAAAAGATCTTAACAGGCAGTGACTGGCTTACATAAAAAAAATCCAGGAAGTCTAAGATGGAATTACTCAAGATGAGTGTCAGGCTCAAGCCTTTATTAATACAATGTGTGAACATGCAAATAGTAATACAGGCAAAAGATGACATAATGAGATACTAAACAGCAGCATCCAAAGTATTTTCTAATTACTTATACTTTCTTCAAGTATTTATTTTTTTTTAATTAATGCAAACATTTGCATTTTTATTATGTTAATATGTTAATGAAGGTCATGGTTTAATATACAACAATTTTTGTAAACAAATTTATTGTTTTTTTTCTTTCATTATGTTCTAAATATAACAGTTTAAAACTAAGAAGTGTCTTAAGATATTTTTGTTTAGGGTTGCATAAATAAAATTTTAAAAAGTTTAAAGAATGCAAAGAAAGTTTAAATTCAAATTACAGCAATTTTTTTTGCTGTAATTTAAAACAAGGCAAAGAAAATCAATGAAAAAATTTTTTAAGAATAGACTGATTGTGTTTATATTAATTGACCACACAAACAACATAGTATTCTATAACTTACAGAGGATCGAACTTTGACACATTATAAGGTCTAAAATATTTTATTTTTTTGAGATTTTGAATCTTTCTGGTATCAATGTTCCCTTTCAAATATACCATTTCATTTTGAAGTAAGAAGGTTGCTTCTATTCAAATATTTCATGTCAATGAGTGAATGAATGATCAAGCAAGTCAGTAAGGCTAATGTAGTTTTATAATATTAAATGAAAATATTTTTTAAAAACATGTTTGTATTATATTCAAGTTTTACAATTAACTTCAAACTGATTAAATCTTGGAACCATATTGCAAAGAATAGAAATTCAAATTGCTTTTTCAAGTAACCAAATTTTTTCATTAGCTTTTCTTATTTTTATAATAAAAAGTATTAACTTATTTTTATAATTTATTTTATAACACTATACACCATATTCCAGATGTTTGGAATTTCAATAAAGACTTACCATAATTTTGCTGTCACCATGGAATACTTCTCGTACAAACATTGCTCCCAAAGCAAATCCAATAATCCCATTGGTGTCAGAAACGCAATACCTCCATGATGCCTCACCACCTTCTGAGCCAATCAATGCTTTTCGCAGAACTTTAGAAGCATCACGAAAAGGTTTTGAGAGACAAGAAGTCAATGACTGAACAAGCATCCATCCCAAATAATTGCTTAGTACACTGTTATATATCCATTAAAAAGATCATGAGATCAGTTATAAAATGATTGCAGTATTAAAAACTACAGAGCCTGCCAAAATAGTGTAAGAGTTTTTAAACATATATGGTATATTCACATATAATAATTTTACTTTTTGGTATAATGGTATAAATTTAATTTATACTCATAAATTTAAAATTTTTAAATGAACAAGTGAAACCAATGGAGAAGTGAAGCATTTAATACAAGTCATAAATTGCTATAAATTTCTTTATCTCTCTATTTTAAAAGATACAGTTTATTGTTACAAATCAAAGAATTTACAGATATGAAAGAACAAAAATACAGTCTTCTCAAAACAAGTCATACCAACGTGTAACAGCAAAATGGAATACATCTTGCACACATTCCTTCAGGAAAGAAAGGAATATGTGAAGTTCTATACTATATAGCCAAAATTATAACTTTTGTTAAATAAAAGTTTTCACAACTGAATTATCTCATTTAATTACTTTTTGAATTTTAAATGATATCAAGCTTTTTTCTATTTAGAGGCATGTAAATATGAATTTTAATTACACTTACTATATTTCTGGTATTAGATCAGACTGTTTAAGATTTATATGGCTGTAAAGAATTCCATCAGATAATATTGCATCCACATGAGCAGAGTAGCAAGAATGGATTAAACTTGAATCAAAACTTTTGCACTACTATCACTGGTTTAGTAGAAAATGTACTAAAAGAAAGTGTGTAACAAATCCAATAATTTGATTATTAATTAATGCCAAAAAATTTGTTGGATATTAAGGCTGGTTTAACGATTAGATGCAAAGTAATTTGAACAGAGATAGGCAGTTAACTGCCAGATACTATCTGGTAAATTTAATAATTAGAAATAAATTAATTTCTTAATTTAAATTTAGAATATTCTGAGATGATGGCCTAATTACTTACCTCTAATGAAATTACTTTATATCTAATTATTAAACTAGTCTTAATATAGCCTGATAAATCCAGCACATTGTTTGGCATAAATGAAATTGTGCTGTAAAGGTTAGTATTTGTGAGAAAAAAACTAGCAATTGAAGTGCATTTTGCATTTTTAGTTTGTAATACTACTATAAATATTGGGCTAATTTTTCATATAATTTCACTATTTTTGGGCAGATTTTGCAATGTTTTTTGAAACCCTACATGAGTTGAATAGTGAGTTAGTAAGAATTCACTTTCTTATTTTTATTTTGATTTATTTTGTACACACACACATACACTTGAGCTGGTATTCCGGGTTCCTTATGAAATTTATGGCAAACTGACTGTAATTGATTTTATGAATTGAAGTCAATTACAGATATGATGGAATAGTATGAGAAAACTAAGCATTGTAACAGAAATGTTTTTATAAAAAAACAATCATATATTATTATCTAAACAACACATTTAACTAATGATTGCTTTTGTACTTAATTTATGAAATTTGCAAATTTAAGAAATGTATTAAAAATGATATAGTATATTAGATTTATAATTTTTTTATTTTATTTAAACCTCTTACATAAGTTCGCAGACTCTGTAATTTAATTATATATCAAATTTAAATCCAAAACAAATATTAATAGAAAACTGAAAAGATCTATTAGACAAATATAGATTTAATAAAACTAATCATTATTCTACAAAGAAATGATCTGAATGTGACATAATATTATATATAAATTAAAAATAATTAATGCATGGAAAAATCAGAAGTATAATATAAAATGTCAAAATAAATTTAATAAACCACAGTATTACTACTCAGATCTTTAAAATGCAGTAAAATTTTTAATTCTGAAATGTTTTCAGTCATCTTAATAACCTTCTTCAGGACAAAAAGAAAAATTATAAGTAGTAGTATTGTGATTTATTATAAGTGCAGTTTTCAGAGATATGTAAGTTTAATAAAAGTAACTTGAAAGTAAGATGATAACTTTTACTCAAAAGTTGTGTTGTGCTAAAATGCTATTAAAATAGAATAATTGTAGATGATAACTTTTACTCAAAAGTTGTGTAACAACACAACTTTTGAGTAAAAGTTATCATCTACAATTATTCTATTTTAATAGCAGTTTTATTCCATATAGTTTAAGTTGAAAAAAATTCACTCCTATCTTGATTTTATGAAGATAAGAACACAATCACTATAGCTTGTACAAAAATAATTTAAATATTAAGAATTTATTATAAAAATACAATTGATAAAAATGAATTTTAAAAGAATTTTTAATTTCAACAAGACAACTTTCATAGCTAATAATTAGAAATTCTTATAAACAATTTAAAGATATCAATTCATCCATTTTCTAATATAGCATAACAGAGGAGACACCATCAGACCCATAAAATAGGAATTATAGATCTGATAATGAGACTCATAATATCTTAAACACATTTACAGCCAGTTTCATCAACCTTCATTAAAATAGTTCTTGATGCATTGTTTTCTAGTGACTCATTAAAAAACAAATTTTTCATTATAAAATTCCATTTCACCCAATTTAATGAACCATTTCTTAATGGCTCTCTGCTGTTGTATTGGAAGACATGATTGTTCCTTAAAAAGTTCATCATAGCTTTTTGACATAAAACATCTTTCATGACTAGTTGGGTAGCACATGTAATGTGGCTAAACTAAAATTGAAACAACAAAGAACTTCAAATTATACAAATTTAGAGAATTTTTTTTATTCATTTGATTTAAAAATATAAAAGTATAATTGATGAAAAATACACAAATAGATGGTGTTACAATTAAACAAAAAGATAATCTTGCATCTGATTTTTAACTCAAATGTAGGTATTAAAAAGAACAGTAAAGCATTCAAAAGTTCAAAATTTCTTTGTCTAAACAATATGTAATTAGAACAGTTTTTTAAAGTCCTATATTTTCAACATACTCAACACAACAGATCTGTATTAAACTTTTTATAATCCACTGTCTTGATTTTAATTTAATGAGCCATTAGAAACTTAATGCTCCAAAATCATATCTTTAAATTAATGACAAGTTTAATGCTTCATAAGCATTAATAAAATTTGATGAAACACTTTCAGCTGTTAAGCAAGTTTAATTCCTCTGTTAACTTTTAATAAAGGTTAATGAAACTGGCCATTAATCTGAATAAATTAATCACTGCTTAAAGTAAATGTTTAAAACTTTAATAATGATAATCTTTATAGTTTTAATATGTTTTTCTTAATAAAAAATAATGATACTATAATAATAATTAGTATTGTAACAAATAGTATATTCGGCGTCAGGCCGAATACCGAATATTCGGCCAAGAGCGTGCTATTCGGCCAAACTATTCGGCTCGATTAACGCACGTACGAAAATTGGCATGCAAGCCACATTATGGCAAGGATCCTGCTCTCTATTGGCCCGCTGTCACTACGCTTCACCAATCGCATTAATTCTTGGCAGTTGTAGCGGACAGACAACAGTATCATGGAAGTATGTGATAAATGATGATATCAAATGACCTACACATGTAAATAACAGAAAAAGAACAGAGAAAGACCGCGAAGTGAAAATAAATATTAAAATTGAGTCGATAATATAATCGAACAAGTCGAGGCAGCTTATTGGCACGAAATTTGCGGCCATCAATGCCAAACAATTGTTGTCATAGACTTCGGAAAGCTAAATGCTTGTAATGAAAGTCACTTAGCGTGCAAGGGCAAAAGCCTGTGACTGTTCGAGCTACCAAGCTGTCTCAAATCTGTGATATAATAACTGTGATTAATACCGACGTCCTATCGTCTGTTTTCTCCGTTATCACCAGGCTGAGTCACGTAATTGTAAAATGGGAACTCTACGACGGAAAAGTGACGAATCGAAAGTATTGTGAGCGCGTATTATGATGTATACACAGGCATACATGGATTAGAGCGATAGAGGAAAGAGAAAGGGAAGAGCAAAGACGAGCGCTTAAAAAGAAGGATAGGCAGGATCAGACCCTCAGATGTGCGAGGATTCTCCAACGATAGACGTGTGTGTGTGCTGATCTTTGTAATTATAAATTGTGAATACATGTGACTAATATTATTTTCTTTTTTTATTTTGTGCATGTTACAAGTTATAAATAAATATAAACAAACAACACTAACTCGATAACATTAAATCTAAATACCAAAACTATTAATTTACTGTGTTTTTGTTATTTATTACTCCTCTTTTTTAGGTATTCGGTATTCAGCCGAATAGGCCGAATACCGAATAGTAACCGAATATTCGTTACATCACTAATAATAATGATTATTATGTAAATTTTCACTTGCATTGTTAACATAAATTCTTGCAATTTCTTGGATGTTTAATGCTAAAATGTCTTTACATTTTACAAATCAAATGTAATGTGATGACAGGATTCCCTTCCACATACAGGATGGAAATTTAAGTATAAGAAAGATTTGTAAAATCTTTCCTTGTCTATCCTGACACCAGTTAGGATAAATTTTACTCACCTCCTTACTCACAAATTAATCTATCTTATCTTCCAAGTGGTTAAAGATATGTTTAAACTTGATCAGAATTTTAGGACGGTTTACAAGATATGTTAAATGACACGAGATTCGTGGTTTACGTGAGTTACGTGGGCTGACGATGAAGTTAGGCATAAAATCAACTGACAAATATGATAAGTTAGGAGTATATCTATCTATTTATTAAAACATAACTATAATTATCATTTATACATAAAAAAGTACATTAAATTAAGATAAGAACAAACTAAGAAGTATCAATATGAATACAAATGAGAGGACTTCTAATCTAACCCTTACACTAGACTGGAGAGAGAATTTACATAACAATATCATATTATCTGATGTTCACATACATCTGTAGTAGAGAGTTGTGAATCCTTGAAAACACAGATGTTGGAGAACTGGGAGAGGAATGACTAAAACATTGGGCATTCAGCAAGGGCACCAAAACTGAACAGTGGCTCAAGCCTCGATCACTGAATGAGAGTATCAAAATGAGAGCAAGTTGGATGGTGATTTCTCACTTTTTATGCTAAATCTCATCCAATATACTCATCGAAAGATCATACCATCCATCTATCCGCAAGATTGCCCGACTTCCATCATACTTCTGATGTATGATGGAAGTCAGGCAATCTTGCGGATAGAGGAGTGAGACATTGCACTCGAACTATCGCTTTCAGAGGAACTAAACTGTTTTTCTCTGTGAGTCAAAGGAAATACTTTCTTCAACTCTGATAGATAATTTTTCTATCAAAAATAATTATAAAATATTATTTCAACAAATATGTTAAAATATCTCTCTTAATTCCTGATTTTCACAATAAGAACACAGAAGTTCTTAGAATATTTTTAAAATTCCATTATTAATAATGTAATATTTAAATTAATAAATCATTTTTGAAAGTAGTTAAATGTATCACTTTAATTTATAAAACTATTAAATGGTCAATTATTTTAAAATTATCTATTTAATAATTATCTTAAATACTGGTAAGTTATTTTAAGTAAATATGATTGAAAAGTTAAATTGTTATCAACTATTCACCATGGAAACAAATCAAGACACTTAATCTAAATCAGCAGTCTGCAACCTTTCTCACCTCATGGACCACTAAACTTGTAATTTTGAATTCCGTGGACAACTATCATGAATTTTTTTAAACAATACAAAACCTGTAGAATAATGATCATAAAAGTTCAATTTTACTATATTAATATGAAACTTGCTTGTTTAATTATAACAAATTAATGCAAGCCTAAAGTTCATTACTTTACGCTTGCATTACTTGTTTGAAATAAGTTTATGGATTATTAGCACTTTTCCATGAAGGATGGCAATCACACTCACAACATTGTTTATTGTTCATTATTTATTGTCACTTCGTATTTGCTTTTAGATTCAAATAAAAATCCCCAATGAGTGAAAAAAGCAACTAAGCATTTTGCATTTCTTTCATAATACTTCGCATTATCTTCAGTTGATCAATGTCCAAATTTCACCACAGACCACCCACATTTTCTCACAGACCATCAATGATCCACGGACCACCAGTTGCCAACAGCTGATCTAAATAATTCATTTAATTAGCTGTTGGTTAACAATATATGACAAGTTTCTGAAACTGCAATCATGTAATGCAGTGTTTCTCAACCTGAGCAAAATCACCATATAGATGGGAATAAATTTTTGGTTAAATAAATGCACATAAAGTGGATGCTTAGAGATACAACAAACACAAAATACTAAAAAATCCATCAACATTTATTAAAAAAACTAACATTTTCAATTACTTTCAGTAGTCATCCTCAGGTTAGAAGAAAAGAAATTTCAAATAATCAAATGCTTGTTCAATATGTTTGAAATTTACATTTGAGTTCCTGTTTTTTTATTCTAACCAGAGGATGATTATTAAAAGTAGCTGAAAAATATTGGTTTTTTCAATGCTGAAATTTTTTGGTATTTTATATTTGTTGTATAAATTGTATAAAATTTTGATATGAAATTTTTATTACAGGCTAAGAAATTTTTGTAACTTTATGAGCAATTTATTTATTATTATTATTTTTTTATTTTAACCCTTAACTGGTTTCGTAAATTTTACAATCATAACTGGTATCATGGGGGCTGCGCAGCCCCCAAGCAAAATTTACCTTTAGAGAGCAAGTTCAACAATGTGACAGTTCAAAAGCACATAAATGCTAAATGGAACCCTTCTTTAGTATAATCAACTTTTATTTATTTATATAATTTTCTTTACTTAATTATTACAAGAGATCACAAAATTGTTACAACTTTTGGTGTATGCTTTTTTTAACAATACAAAAATCTACCCTATTGTAAGTTTTTACCAAAGATATTTTTTTTTCTTATTCTTAAGAAACTAATCTTATAAAAAAGTATCTCTTATAGCCTCTAACTATCATTTGTTAAAAAACCACAGGTAATATAATCACTTCTATTTTTAAGACTCAGGAACATTTTAACGCAATTACGTAGTTCAGTCTTGAGAGTTATCACATAGTATTTTTGTAGTACTATGCACTTTGCAAATAAATTTCAAACAACTGTTGCACTTAGTAGCATATTTACCATCTTTTTTTCCAGCACAAAATGACAACATACTCTTTTCAGGAGATTTCGGCTTGATCTAGCAATTTGTATAATATTATCATCTATTAGCAGTTCAAATGATTCTTTGGTAGTCATTTTGAATTTTTGATGCAAGATTGAGATATCTTTACAAAATAATTGTAAAAATAAAAAAAACATAAAAACACATTTCCACAAAAAACCAACGTAACTGGTATCGTGGGGGCTGCGCAGCCCCCAGAAGGTACATAGCTCCATCCTTGTAAGTGCTACAGGGCCGAACATTTGGCACTCGCTAAGAGTCGCGACATAATGAGATTACATAAAATGGCAGCTGCGCACGATATTTAGATTTTTAGAAAATCGTAAAAATATGATGCGTGGGGGCCGCGCGGCCCCATAAAACCAGTTAAGGGTTAAGGTTAAAATGTATTAGAAATGAGCAGGTGAATCATTCAAATTGTATGCTTATGCCTTATTTTATGTATTTACACTGAATGTTCCCCTAATTCTGGTTGAGATTTTTTCCCCCTCACTATAGAGCATTACTAGACTGACTTCTAATAAGAACCAGTTTTTCTGAGTGAAAAGTTCCATGCGTCATTCTATCTCCTAGGCTATGCAATGTTAGATGAAAAAGGAGTAGAACAATTAATGTATACATAGAAAGGTTTTTGCATATTGTCTGTAAATGAATGATAGATTATGTTAAATTTACAATTGTTGTCTTAACTGTTATTTCTAAACAGAATCCTATTCCACATAATCATATTTTATTTATTCGTGCACTAAACATTATTGTGTCCTGCAAATAAAAACTGTTACAAACTAATTCTCAAAAGAATTCAAAATATTTCAAATTATTTAAATAATTGAGTGATTTGGTTACTTTCATTCAAATTAACTCATCGCTATTCTTAATTTTAATAATATTATTGTGTATTCGTAAACTTTCTAGTACTAAATTTTTTCCATTATCAATTATACACTTACATTTTCCCTTGAACTGATGATAAATAATCCGTAACAAGAGAAGACATATTTCCAAGGTATTGTGGAGCATATACTATAACTTCTTCCTCTGCGCTAAGTTTTCGATCAACAGAAGCAAAAGCAAAATTGAAATATTGTAGCCAATTAATAACAGGAGCTAATACTTGTAGCTGAGAAATTGTCATCTTATTGTAAAGCAGCTCATCATCTCTTCGCTCTTCTGCCGGAATAGTTATCTATTTAAAATTATTAGTCATTTTAAAAAGATATAATATAAAAACAAATCTAATTTATAATTTCTAAAAAATAATATCTATTGATGTTAATAAATAAGTTTAAAAAATAAATTTATTTTTGCAGTCATACTGATTTCACTTAAATCTATATTCTGAAATGAAATCAAAATGACTACAATCTCCATAAAACTACTGGTTAATAATTTTGAAAAGATGAATTTTTCTTTTCAAAATTAAACCATTTGCCTTTTTATAAAAATTATTTTTTAATAAAATATTATAATAAAATATGGTGCCACACACAATTTTAATTTAATGCTAAAGTATTTTAGTGGTTTTAAAGAAATACTATTTTAAACAGAAAAATTTCTCATAATTCAATAAAACTATTCTTCTAAGCTTTTGTTATTATTTAAATTTTGTATTGTAGTATAATTGAAAATTATTGAACTTTCTAAAGATTCCTTTAATCTCCTGTTCAAGGGTCCTCACCAGCTTTTTTTCTTACAATTCTGGCAAATATATTTTTTAACTAAATAAATAATGGACTTTGCTAAAAAATAAATTATAACTGCTTATTTTTTTACCATGGCTAACTTGGTTTCAAATTTAATAACTTCTTTCATTTGTCTTCGTGTTGCATTTTCTTCACCACCTAATAACACTCCAACTTTTGTCATGTAAGTTAGATAAGCATTCAAAACCTAAATCATAATGGAAAATAAAAATTTATATTAATTATTACTAAATATAAAATGTAATATTTATATAGATTATGATTTTAAAATAATAATGAGATAAATTTTTAGAAAATCAGAATATAATTTTAAATCATTTAATGGACAATAAATTTTTCATTGATGTGATATAAAGGGCAGATTTTTTTCAAGCTTCAATGGTCCATAAAAAAAAAACAAGTGTAAATAACAAAATGAATTTATTACTAAAAGTTAGATACAAACATGATTACTTTTCGACATATTCACCGTGAAGATTGAGGCATTTGTCACATCTGTGGAGTAGCTTTTCCATCCCCTTGTCATAGAATGTTGCCGCTAGTGAATTGAGATGGCCTTAACAACGTTGTTTTGAAGATCATCATTAGTCTCAAACCTCTGCCTGCTAGCCACATTTTCAGTTCAGGAAAGAGATGGAAGTCTTAACACATTAAAAAGTTTCAAGCTGGGTGGAAGTCTTCACTACCTTTAAACACCCAGCATATAGCCCCAATTTAGTGCTGAGCAACTTCCACCTCTTTCCTGAACAGAAAAAGTGGCTATGAGGACAGAGGTTCGAGACTACTGGCATGGTGATCTTCAAAACAACCTTATGGGCCCATCTCAAGTCATTGGCAGCAACATTCTATGAAGAGGGGATGGAAAAGCTCGTCCACAGATATGACAAATGCCTCAATTTTCACAGTGAGTATGTCAAAAAGTAACCATGTTTGTTCCTAACTTTTGGTAATAAATTTATTTTGTTATTTACACTTATTTTTTTTTTATGGACCATTGGAATTTGAAAAAAAAAAACAACCTATGTATATAAAATCTTATATATAAAACCAAGCCAAAGTTATAGCCTACAAGTAGTAATCAAACGATAGATCCAGATAAACTATCAGGCTAGAATTGGCTAATTAATTACACAGATAATATGTAATTTAAACTAAAGATAGATGGTTAAGTCTGTGGTGTTACTACACCATGTTTTATGTTAATATATTTGTTTTTTCTTTTCCTTCCTGTGTGTGTATAGTATATATATTTGTTTTTTTTTCTTTTTCATTTATTCCCTGGTTCGTCTTTTACATTTCTGCTTTCCATATCACTGATCAGTGTACCTTGAATGTGTGGTTGGTCACTTTAACAATGGAATGGCAGGGAGACAGGTGTGGATTGGTCAGGTGACATCATTTCTGGGGAACAAAAAAGACATGATGAGGAGAGAAATCTCATCTTTTTGGTGGAGATCATCCTGGTATGGTGTATGAGTGTGTGCCCTCCCTTAATAATTTTGTAAAATAATATATTTTTTTAATGAATTATTTACATCTCATTAAATTTACAAATAATTTCAAACTTTACAACAATAGCTGTTAAGGAGAAGTATACACACCATCTTATTTAAAGACAATAAAGGTCCTAAGATCAACAAATTTCTTTGATTGGGATCAAATTTGGCATTGAATTAATTAAATATATCATATATCCCAAAGCCCGATATATATATAGATACAGAACCAAGCAATTGTCTTAAATAATTGGGCTATATATATAGCCCAATTATTTAAGACAATTGCTTGGTTCTGTATCTATATATATATCGGGCTTTGGGATATATGATATATTTAATTAATTCAATGCCAAATTTGATCCCAATCAAAGAAATTTGTTGATCTTAGGACCTTTATTGTCTTTAAATAAGATGGTGTGTATACTTCTCCTTAACAGCTATTGTTGTAAAGTTTGAAATTATTTGTAAATTTAATGAGATGTAAATAATTCATTAAAAAAATATATTATTTTACAAAATTATTAAGGGAGGGCACACACTCATACACCATACCNTGGAAATTGAAAAAAAAAAACAACCTATGTATATAAAATCTTATATATAAAACCAAGCCAAAGTTATAGCCTACAAGTAGTAATCAAACGATAGATCCAGATAAACTATCAGGCTAGAATTGGCTAATTAATTACACAGATAATATGTAATTTAAACTAAAGATAGATGGTTAAGTCTGTGGTGTTACTACACCATGTTTTATGTTAATATATTTGTTTTTTCTTTTCCTTCCTGTGTGTGTATAGTATATATATTTGTTTTTTTTTCTTTTTCATTTATTCCCTGGTTCGTCTTTTACATTTCTGCTTTCCATATCACTGATCAGTGTACCTTGAATGTGTGGTTGGTCACTTTAACAATGGAATGGCAGGGAGACAGGTGTGGATTGGTCAGGTGACATCATTTCTGGGGAACAAAAAAGACATGATGAGGAGAGAAATCTCATCTTTTTGGTGGAGATCATCCTGGTATGGTGTATGAGTGTGTGCCCTCCCTTAATAATTTTGTAAAATAATATATTTTTTTAATGAATTATTTACATCTCATTAAATTTACAAATAATTTCAAACTTTACAACAATAGCTGTTAAGGAGAAGTATACACACCATCTTATTTAAAGACAATAAAGGTCCTAAGATCAACAAATTTCTTTGATTGGGATCAAATTTGGCATTGAATTAATTAAATATATCATATATCCCAAAGCCCGATATATATATAGATACAGAACCAAACGATCGTCTTAAA
>NW_019384735.1:582217-587995 GCF_000671375.1 Centruroides sculpturatus | reverse complement strand
TTATGTAAAATGTTTTTAAAATTTATTTTTTAAAATTTTTTGGAATGATTTTTTAAAATTTGGAATTGTTGTGTATAATTATAGATAATGTTTTAATCTAGAATAATATTTATTATAGTAGTTTAGAAATACGACCATAGACAATCAGAAAACGTTACTAAATACACTTGATATGAAAGTGCTAATGAAATGTGAATCCAAGCTGTGTACCTAAATGGTAATGAAAAACTAAAATATTAATTGTTACATTGGTAGTTTTACTCGCATAAGGTTTATTATAATATTTATATTTTGTAGTACTGAAGAGGGTTCTTTAATAGGACCCGAAATGCATATACAGTGATTAAATAAAGAGAAGTAATTAGCCATCTGCTGTGTGTTGGTCTACCGCTAAACCTAAAATTTATATATTTTTCGTGCGGATTTACAGAGACTTTATAATATTTATTTATTTTAGAAGTTAGAAATAGTTTTTCTTAATGAAAACGACACAAACTTTTAAGAACTTTTAAACAATAGAATAATGGAAAAATGAAGATCAACTATCTCTGGATGGGAATTGAATTAAACTTCAATTTTGACCTCTCCCACGCCCCCAAAAGGTTTTGAATTGTCACCAGGTGACAAGGAGAGACCAATAGAAATGTGGAATTGGAGGAAAATTGATAAAACCTGAGAATCCAAAGACACGATGGCTTCTTCTCCTAAAAGTTTCAAGTGGCAGATCTATTGTTGTGTGTGTGTGTCTCATGCCCATCTTTGTCTCCATCTACCAACCTCAAATTGACATCTTTCCATCAACGGAAGTCGACCCATCATTTCAGAGTCATCGAGATGTCAATGGAATTGGTCATTCGCAAACCAGGGACACTCCTTCGAAATGGGACTATCTTGGAAAGGAGAGGAAGACCCAGAGCCGCTGCCAACGTAGAACTTCCAAGATCGTGGAAATCTTATAAGCTTCTTTTGTGTCAAATAAATGGTTACTTGTAACTGTAGAGTCTGTCTCAGTGCCAATTGCCCACATACGACCCTTCGCGACCGCTCAATCCTCTTGACATTTTTGCACTCTGTTGGCAACCTTACATTTACAAGCAGATCTGACAGCTCTCTCTACTTGAAGTTCATCACAAATCTTAGATACAACATCTCTTCTCCTTGAGCAAATTTCCAAATTTTCTTCATGTTGGCTCACTGCATATCAACTTTCTAATCAAGTTGCTTGTAGACTTATTGTAAATAACTGTTAAATGCAATAAGTATTGTAAGGACATCTCTTTTTCAATAAATGGTTTTTTGCCCTCAAAGTTCGCACAGCAGACCAGGCATCTGGAATTTGGTATATGATAACCTCCTGGAAAGTTTCCCAGCAGACCAGGGCATCAAAGTGCAGGGTTTTGCAGATGACAACCTGGTTATGATAGCCCATCAGAACAGTGGTATCCTTCAGAGCAAAGCAAATGATATGTTGAAGAAGTTGGGGGATTGGAGTCACCGAAACAAACTGCCGATAAATTATAAAAAGTGTGAGGCTTTGGTTTCACCAAGCAAAGTAGGAAAAAGCAGCTTCAAAGACCACTCTGCCTTTACCTGGATCAGAAAAAGATCAAAATAGTTCTGCATTTAAAATATATGGGGGTATATATTGACCCTACTCTCAGCTGGAAGCACCACATTGCTAAGTTGTGTAAGAGAATGAAGCAAAGGACTAACTTCCTTCAGCATATTGCCAGAAATACATGGGAAATAGGAACTAATAACCACAGGCTAATTTATAAGGGGACCATTGAGCCTGCTATTCTCTATGAAGTTCCAATATGGGGTAGCAGTGCAAAGTCCACAACAGAAGGAAGCTGCTCTCAGTCCAAAGAGGGGCGGCCATCAGAATCCGTAGTGCCTACTGCACGGCCCCTACAGACGCTCTGATAGTAATTTTCAACTTGATCCCAATCCACCTAAAAATTAAGAATGCCTGTTAGCAGTGGAATCTCATCAATATGGATTTCCACAACATCTCTGCAGATGGCATCAGAGAGCTATGCTGTAAGGGCATATCCCTCCAAACTGTGAGGATTTGATAAACAGCATAAAAACTTACATGTTGGATGGCTATTACTCTGGCTACACGACAAATTCTCACTCAGGAGAAGAAACCATCTACAAGATAAATTTTGATGGTGACTATAGTCAGGACTGCAATGTTAAGTGGCAAGTTTATACTGATGGGTCCAGGAGGGACAAAGGAACAGGGGCCACCTTTGTGATTTACGACAGCAATGCAAAGGTTAACTACAAATAGTACTTTAGATTGAAGAACCACTATTCCAACAACCAAGCAGAGTTGCTTGTTATTTATAGGGCCCTACTGCAAATAACTAGTAACAAAAATGTTTACAAGGGCAACATCAGTATAAACACGGATAGCAAGTATGTCCTTCACACTATTACCAACAGCAAGAGCACAATGACTGGCTTTAACATCAGACACCTCCTAAGGAACCTTGCTAAATCCAACCAGCTAACACTCAACTGGGTCCCTGGGCACTCAGGGGTCAGTGGGAATGAGCAAGCGGATTCACTGGCAAAGAAGGCGGCTACTCTAAATATTGGGTGCTCCTTCTCCCAAATCCCAATTACTTACTTACATCAGTAACTTCACCAATAGCCATATCCTGGATGAATGGCAATCTGAGTGGACTAGCTCCACTACTGGCAGGATCACCTATAGCTTCCTTCCCTCCATTCATCACTGACAGCTATGCAAATACTATTGAACCCAACCACATTATCACTCAGTGTTTGACAGGACATGAAAACTTTCCTGCTTATCTCCATTGTTTCAAAAAGACTAATAGAGACATGTAGCTGTGCTGACACTTCTGTGGGGAATGTTCTCCACTACATCTTTGACTGCCCAAAGTATGAGAATCAGAGGGTACAGCTTATTTGCCATTGCCTACAAAATAGTCTGGCATGGCCTGCGGAACTCAGCTCACTATGCACAAACAAAGAGACCTAAAAGATCTTCTCAGATTTTGTTAGGACATGGGACTTGTTGGAGAACAACAAAGAGACCTAAAAGATCTTCTCAGATTTTGTTAGGACATGGGACTTGTTGGAGAACAACAACACAGCCAACCCACCAACAGGAATTGGATAACACTTGATATGATTACAACTGTGAATCATCATTGTAATTGCTTGTTCTCAGCTTGTTAATATATATGCATATTGTCTGCTGCTACCTCATCGGTAGTTAATAATTATATTCATTCATCTGGCCAGAATGGCATTTCTTGTTGTATATAATATTGTATATTGTCTTATCTTTAAATTCTGCATTGCATGTCAGGACTGCATATTCACCCTACTCTAAATTCTTCCTCAGCTATTTTCTACACCTTTTCCCCACCTAAATACAGTATTACTAATCCTAACCTTCACTCCCTTCCACTCCCTTTTCCCACACTCCCAATTTCTTATCTTACTCTCACATTCTTTCTAGGCTAAGTCCTCTCAGACAGCCTGTCTCTTTCATAATAATAATAATAAAAAATGGTTTTTATCATGTATAGAAAAGTTCTTTTTCATACTGAGTTCATGTGCCCATATGTATGACCTCTTCTCCACTTGCCATGACCTCTTTTGATCAAAACATCAAAATTTCAAAAATTTTTACCTACCTACCTGCATGACTCTGAGGTGCAAGAGGATATACTAGTCAAGAACAGTGTTAATCGTAGAGGTGAGCCGACTAGGTTCATTTATGTAGGTGACTCTGCCCAAATTCCCCTTATAAATCATTACCATGAAGTGGGAGGCACCTAGGTGCCGAGAAGACACTTAGGAAACTTAAGGACAAATATTTCTTTCCTGATATGAGGAAGAAAATTAAGGATTTCATAACTAAATGTGAGACTTGCCAAAAATTTACCCATACCACACACAAGGCACCAGTTCAGGAAGTAATCCACCCTAGTGAGTCCATGCAGGTAATTGCCGTGGATGTAATTGGACCAGTGCCCAAATCATGGAGAGGTAATCGATACATCATTATATTCATCGACATGTTCACAAGGTTCGTCGAGGCAATTCCGGTCCCGGAGGTATCGTGAAGTGATTGCTGACTCACTCTTTGAGAGCATTGTATGCCGTTACGGTGGGGTCAGACCCTCGTCCCCGACCGTGGGACGAACTTAATGTCAAATCTGATGAATGACGTATGCAAAATACTTAATATTGACCGTAAAACTACAACTGCTTATCAACCCACATCAAACGGAACCTGTGAAAGGACAAATAAGACGATCATAGAGATAATTGCGAAAATTTCTAATGGCAGTAATGCTGAATGGAATAAGTACATCCCGGCGGCTTTATTAGCTTATCGCACTTCCGTCCATGGGTCAACTGGGGAGACTCCAGCATTCTTCCTGTACGGTTTCAAACTTACTCTCCCATGCGAAACATGAATGGGAAGTGTAGGTCAAACTGGCAGGAGTGCTCTCGACTATTGTGAGATGTTAGTTGACAAACTTCGGATATGCCGAAAGGCAGCAGACAAGTTCAATAAGGACCAATTGGCCAAGAAGAGAGAGTATTGGAATAGAACCCGGAAGTTAAAGAAATTCAGGCTTGGAGATTTGGTGATGATCAAGAAACCCTCAAAAGCCATGCACAAAAAATTCTCCGCATGGTATACAGGGTTGATTGCGTCACTGTGAACCGTGGTTATTAAATGAAAAATGTGAAAAAAAAATTTTGTTTACTTTGGGGGGGAGCATATGTGTCATCCTTGTATATATCGTCAGTCTCTGTTGTCGTCATGTAAGAAAAATTGTTTTCTTTTGCTTATGCTTTATTTTTTTGTGTATGTGTATATATATATATATATATATTTTTTTTGTATACTGTCAATGTTATTATTGTAATTGTATGAAAAAAAATGAATTTTTTTTGTTTTTTTTTGTGCAGTGTTTTGGGCATTTTTTGTGTGGCAGCACTGTATCGGCAGTAGGGGTTATATATGGTGTGCAGAACCAGCAACACGGATTTTCTGGTTTCTGGCATTTGAAGGAGAAAGTGTGTCTTTCGGGAGTGCTGTATGAAGACTCTTTGTGTGAACCACCACGTGCTAAGCATATACTGACTTCATGTACTGTGATCTTGTATATAACTTTTGTACATAAACATAGTTTTAATCGTGTATCTTGCTTGCCTCCTCCTTTTGTGGTAACCAAATTCATTCATCCCTGCGAATACAGTAAACCCCCTATAATGTGGGTTCCTATAACGGAGATTCCTATAATGTGGCGAAACAATTGCGACAGTATTCATATAAGGACACTAAAAGGGACTCGTAAAACATAGTCGCCAACTTGTGTTGTGACAGGATTGGTCGAATCTGGACCAATAGTGGACAAGCAGCCAAACTACTTTCTGCCATCCAGCGCCACGCTACGGAGAGTTTAGGCGAGTAAATTGAGTTTACTATCGTCTGTACAGTATTATATATAAATTATATATAAATTAGGTACTGTACATATAATTATATACAGTAGAGCGTCGATTTTCCGAAAGTCAATCATCCGAAAGATTTCCAGTCAGCAAATTTAAATTTTCGCCAGTGCTGTGGAGCTTCAATCTTTGGCTATGTCTTGGGCTACTCAAATATTTTACGTTTTTGATACTAAATTAACATCTGAAGTATAATTTTTTATTGTTTTTATATTTTTCAATATATTTATTTTGTTTGTACAAAATAAAAAAATAATTTTT